>NC_058130.1:473316185-473359557 GCF_016433145.1 Gracilinanus agilis | reverse complement strand
GGCTCAGCACTAGGTTGGCCTCAAGGTGAGAGGTTTGTAGCCACAGTGACTCTCAAAGACCATAATATGATGAGATTGTGATTTGTGTGGTAGAGGAAGTCCCTTTCTGTTGAGGAAATCATGTATCCTTGAAGTATAGAAGAGTGGAAGCATCTTTGGAGTACAGCGCCCATTTTGCTCTCTGTTTCCCTCCATTCCTGTTAATCCCATTCACTCTCTTAATTAAACAAAGTACCAGCTTGAGCTTAGACCTTAAATATTCCCTAGTTCAACCCTCTATTTTATAAATAAGAAAAGTGAGATGCATAGACCAAAAGGCCAGACAGTTTCCATTAAGGACATCAGATCTCCAGGAGGGTATTGCAATGATTGCCTGTTTGAAAATATACCCATTTAGCCAAAAAAGATTTATTTAGCTATATGGCATGTTAAAATTTATCATGGAAAATTAGTGGAACTTTTCAGGGTCACAGAGGACATAATGGAAAGTCTTTTTTTTTTGGTGTCTTCTAGACCATTTCCTATTTGGGCTAAAGAAATGACTCTCATTGCAAATCATAGAATATTTCCCCCAGCATGAGGCACTTGCTACTCTCTGTTTCCATCAACAAATGATCTTTATGATGATGAGGCATATTCTTAAGTATCCTTTGACAGTGGCTTTACAGTCATATCCCTGTGTGTGGCTACAGAGGGCTCCGCAGCATTATAATCCCTGGTGTTTTAGTAATAGGTTCAGAATGAATAACGTTACATTTAAAGAGGTTTGGATTTTGTTTATAGCTTCACCTACCATTTAAGTGGCAATGTGCAGCACTTTAAGCAACATAAAAATGGTCTCTGGATTCCTGCAAGCAACTGCTTTTATACAGAGAGCACTCAGCAAATTCATCTGGCCTGTAACAGATTTCTAAGTGCTAGTGAGGAGGAGCTGGTGGGGAGGCGAGGCTGGACCAGCAACAAGAGCATCTTTTCATTTTCCCCCACAGAGCTGAGAACTCTTGGGTCTGGCCCTCCATCAGACATGTGGAGCTGACTGATGGGTGGGAATAGGACCACGAAATGAGTAGTGGTCAGAGAAGCCCCTCAGAAGAGATTTATTTAAATATTGGTGCTATTTTGCAGAGAATCCATAGCCTACTATTGCACATACTGAATTAATCCTGCTGCCAGCAATAGCCAGAACTCTGCAGAGAACACCTATTTCCTTTCTCTTTCCCAAAGGAGGCAAGAGGAAACGAAGGGAAAACAAACCAAAAAACCCAACGCAATCATCCAATGAAAATATTGCTGGTAAAAATGCTTGGGTTTCAGATTGAAAAACCAATTTTTGATCCTGTTGACCTCTGATTTTTGGAACCATTTGCTTCTCTGAAAGGTAGGTAGAAGGTCCAGTTCCCCCATGATGGATGTATAAGGCCATATGAGATATATTGGGGCAGCTAGTTAGCACAGAAGATACAGTGCCAGATCTAGAGTGAGGAAGACTTATCTTTCCCAATTAAAATCTGGCCTGAGATACTTCTTAGCTGAGTAACCCTGGGCAAGTCACTTAATCCCGTTTGCCTCAGTTTCCTCATCTGTAAAAATGAGCTGGAGGAGGAAATGGCAAACTATATTAGTATCTTTGCCAAGAAAACCCTAAATGGGGTTTTGAAGAATTGGACATGGCTGAAAAATGACCAAAAAAATGAGCTCTGTTACTGTATCAGTTCTCCATCAGTCAAATGGAATTACTCCAGTTACCTTAACTTGGCCAACTTTCACTTAGTACTTACTTTATACAGAGCGCAGTGTAGATGTGCTAGTCTCTGGGAGGAGAGAACAGATAAGACATGACCTCCATCCGAATAGAGTGTATGTCTAATGTATGTATACATATTGCAAAAGTTATGTACATATATAAATATATATATATACATTATATACACATAAATTTATACACACATATAAAAGATATACATGCCTTATATATAAATATATGCACATTATACATGAATATATATTACACATTATATTAAAATATATACACACATTCTATGCTGTGGAGGTGGAAAATTTACCACGCCTGAGCTACATTCCCAGCATCCTTTTAAGTACGTCCTCATTTGACGTACAGGGGCTTGGGAGATAAATTTGGCTGAGACACACGCTGTGGGGATCTTTTTTGGGAGCTTGAGCTTTGCTTTGCTTAAGGTGTGGCAGCTGTGGGTCTCTGGGTCTGGGCTGTGCTCACTTAACTGAAGGAATCCCTTTCCTTCTTTTTATTATCTCTTTTTTGCTATAATAAAGCTACTAAAAAGCTACCAATCAACCTCATAATTAAAACTGTAATTTATTACAATGCATATATACATATTTATAAATATATTACACATTATGTATATATAAAATATATACATTATAGATATATAAATATATACATTATAGATAAAATATATACACACATTATATATATAAATGTATACACACATTATATAAAAATATCTACATATTACACACAAATATATACACATGATGTATAAATATATACATTATAGATAAAATATGTACATATTAAATATATACATACATTTTATATATAATATGTATATATAATATAATGTATATTATTTATATATAATATATATAATATGTATAATTGTACATATTATACATATAATATGTATATACATATAATATGTATGATTGTATACACACATTATATAAAATATCTATATATTACATATAAACATATACACATTATATATACACACTATGTATAAATATATACATTATAGATAAAATATATACACACATTAAATATATACACACATTATATATAATATATATGTATAAACATACACACATATTTATAAATATATGCATACATTTTATATATAATGTATACATTGTATAGTATATATTTGCATATAATGTATAGTGTATATAAATGTATACACATGTAAAAATATCTACATATAAATATATATACATTATATATACTATGTATAAATATATACACTATATATAAAATATATACACACATTAAATATATACACATAGTATACATAATATATGTATAAACACATACATATATTTATAATATATACACACACAAAATATATACACATATATAAGTATACACATATCAATATATACAGTATAGATAAAATATACACCTATATTAAACATATACACCATTATATAACTTATATATACATACATATGAATTGTATACATATAAAATATATATACATATGATATGGAAAATACATACACACATATACATATAATATATAAACATATATGTATATATGAAAGCCGTAAGTATGTGAACACGTATTTGGTATTTAATTGGGGAAGGGGATGCCAAGGGGTAGCACTGGTAAGGCACCCCCCACATGTAGCCCTTGAACAGGGGCGCACACTAGTAATAAATATATAGGAAGTTTTTTGTTTCCATGGCTAGCACTTGGAGAGACGGCTCCCGTGGCTAGCTTCTATCCCCTGTTCCCAGGCAGTGGTTGGATTTTGTTTCAGAGGATTACTTCTACCAAGTCTGAGGGTATATTTACATCTACATTATTAGTCTCTCTCTGCTTCTAGGTTCTCCTGTTTTGCTTGCCTTGGTGTATGATTTCAGCGTGCTTCCTTTTTGTTTGAGACTTCTGGATGGAGCCACTGTGTGTTCCACCTCTAGGGTATCTTAGCTTTGCTGAAGCTGTCTTTTTATAAAAATGTAAACCTTTCCCCCAATCCCTACTCACGCTAGCATTAATCAAAGAGACGAGCTACTGGTTGTCAGATTTTAATTTTATATAAAGGGAGAATTAAAAAGTAGCTGTGAAAGGATGGTGAAAAATGGGGGGTGGAGAGGGAGTTGATTTAGATAGGAAAATGCTGGCACTGACTACAGGCTGAAGAAGTCTAATCAACTTTTCTGGCTGAACTCAACCCTCCCCTAAAGGGAGAGGAAAGCTTCCACCAGGAAACACAAAACACAGTTACCAGAAATCCAAGCTGAAACATGTCTCTAGCTCTAAACTTCAGGCTGGTGTTTGCTTGAGTCTCTCAGCTCTTCCATAGCACTTGTCATTTACATGTATTATGAGTCATATGAAATAATTTATTAAAACTTTAGAAACTATAAGAATAACTGAAACTTTAATAGAATAATAATTATTAATAATAGTGTTCAAATCTAAGAACAAATGTTATATGTAAAAAAGAGAAGTTAGTAATAAGATCAAGGATATAGAAAGGATGCCTACTGTTACCACCATTTAATATAGTACTAGAAAAGCTAGCTCTAGCAATTAGATAAGAAAAAGAAACCGAGGAACTATGAATGGTGTAATGCATTGCAATCCTGCATTACAATGGAAAAGAGGAAAAAATTACCACTTTTTGCAGATAATTCTATATACTTATAGAACTTTAGAGTCAGCTATAAAATCAACTGAAATAATTAATAACTTCAACAAAGTTGCAGGATATAAAATAAATTCACATAAATCATTGGCATTCCTACATATAACCATTGTAAAGAAGAACTAGAAAGAGAGATTTCTTTCAAAATAACTAAAGAAATTATAAAATACTTGGGAATAAATCTTCTAAGATTCACTCAAGGACTATATGAATTAAATATTCTTTGTTTGTTTTTATTATAATATTTTATTTGACCAATTATATGTTATAAGAAATTTCCACATAAGTTTTCTGAAGTTATATGATCCAAATTGTCTTCTTCTCTTCCTTCTCTTCCCATTCACAGAGCTGACAAGCAATTCAATCAGGGTTAAACATGTTTTAACATGCAAAATACATTTCCATGTTGTTATTTTTGTAAGAGAATAAGCATATAAAACCAAATCCCAAAATAACAACCCAAAAAAATTAAAGTGAAAAATTGCATGCTTTGATCTTCATTCTGACTCCAACAGTTCTTTATATGGAGGTGAATCACATTCTTGGTCATAAGTCCCTCAAAACTATCCTGGATTATTGTATTGCTGAGAGCAGTTAAGTCTATCACAGTCTAATACTCTTTGAAGAAATAAAGATAGACCCTTTTACATTAGCTTATTTTTGGTTTTATTTTGGAGTTTAGGTTTTACATGAGTATGCTCTTAAAACAGTGATTTATATGGAAGTATGTTTTACATGACAATACATGTATAACACACCAATCAAATTGCTTACCATCTCTGACTGGGGGAGGAACGGGCAGGGAGAGACAATTTGGATCTTATAATTTTGGAAAATGTATATTGAAAATTGTTATTACATATAACTGGGAAAATAAAATATCTTTGAATAAGAAAAAAGAAATAAAGAAAGATGCAAATTATTAGAGAAGCATTAATTGCTCTTGGTTAAGTTGAACCAATATAATAAAAATGACAATTCAACCTAAATTTGTTTACTTATTCAGTACTGCACTACTAAAACTCTCAAAAGAGATTTTTCTAGATCTAAAGAGAAAATTTCTAGATCTAGAAATACGATAACATTTATATGAAAGAACAAAACATCAAGACTCTAAAGCAGTGGTTCCCAAACTTTTTTGGCCTATCACCCCCTTTCCAGAAAAAATATTACTTAGCCCCCTGGAAATTAATTTTTTAATAATTTTATTAGCAATTAATAGGAAAGATAAATGCACCTGTGGCCATCACCGCCTCCTTGGATCGCTGCAGCACCCACCAGGGGGCATTAGTGCCCACTTTGGGAATCACTGCTCTAAAGGAAAGTAATGAAAAAAGGTGATTAGGAAGGGGGACTTATCACTACCAGATATTAAACCATAATACAAAGATGTAATATTTAGTACTGGTTTTAAAAAAAGAAATCAATAAGGAGAACAGATTAAGTACCCAACATATAGAAGCAATACACATAATGTCATAGTATTTTATAAGTCTAAAGATGTCAGTTATTGGGGGGAAGACTTGCTATTTTAGGCAAGGACTCACTATCTGACAAAAACTACTGGAAAAACTGATGGTAATCTGGCAGAAATTAGGTTTAGACCAACATTCACACCATATACTATATAAGGTTCAAATGGACACATATTATATAAAAAAGTCATATTATAAACAAATTAGAAGACCAAGGAAGATATTGCTTTCTGGGTCTACAAACCCAGGAAGAGTTCATGACTAAACAAATGACAGAAAGGCTCACACAAGAAAAAAAGGGAAAATTTTGATTATGTAAAAATAAAAGGCTTTGGAACAAACAAATCAAATATAATAAAATAAAAGGGAACTGGGTAACGACATATTTACAACAGATTTCTCTGATCAAAATCTCATTTCTAAGATAATATAAAGAACTAATTTAAATTTATGAGACACTCCCCAAGAGGTCAAAGGATATAAATAGTTGGTTTTCATAAAAATAAACCAAACTATCAACAGATGAAAAAAGATATCTGAATCATTACTACTTAAATAAATCCAAATTAAAGTAACTCTGAAGTTAGTTCCATCTCAGACCTAACTGGCAAAGATGACAAAAAAGGACAAATATTGGAAGAACTGTAGAAAAAAAAAAAGGTAAATTATGCACTGTTAGTGGTGTCATGAATTTGTCCATCAATTGTGAAAGACAATTTGCAACTAGGCCAAGAAAGTTACCAACCTATATATACCTTTTGGTTGAGATATAATACTGCTAGGCTCATATCCTAAAGAAAATAAAGAAAAAAGGAAAGAATTATTTTTATTTTATAGCAGCTTTCCCCCCAATGTTTGTATTATAGGGTTGTTCTGTTAGGGAATGGATTAACAGATTGTGGTATGTGAATGGAATGAAATATTATTTTGGCATAAGAAATTATGAAATTGATAATTTCAGAGGAAACTGGGGAAACTTTTATAAACTAATTTGTAGTCAAATGAGCAGAATTAAAATAATTTTAAAATAATGATAACATTATTAAGAAAAACTTTTAAAAACTTTATAATTCTCGTCAATGCAATGGTAATCAATGAGACCAAAAGACTGAAGATTAAATTGACAGAGAGTGATGAACTTAAAATATAGGAAAAAAGACACATTTTCATGCCTGGCTTATGTGAGAATTTGTTTTTCCAGACTATATAGCTAATATTGAGGGGATTAATTTTTGTTTTTAATTTGCTTAATCATATGAGAAAATAGTGGGAAGGACAGATTAAGTAAAAAGTACTTGTTAATTAAAAACAATAAAATGTGGCATGTTAAAGACAGAAAAAAAGTACTTTGTGTGGGAACATAAAAAAAGGTCATTTTTGAGTAGGGAAATCAAGGAACATTTTTTGTAGGCTATGACATCAGACATGAATTTTGGTAAATGGGTAGGAATTTAACTGGTCTGCAGAACAGGATGAGCAAAGGCAAAGAGGCATTATAGATATATGTTTAAAGGACAGAAAGTGGTATGTGGAAATTAGTTATATGAGATATAGACCACAGGGAACCATTGATCTTTTCATTTTTTAGCAAAGGAATGGTGTGACCAAATTTATATGTAAAGAAGTTCTGACAGCAAATTTCTCCTCTTCTAACTCCTCTTCTGAATTTACCAAGGCTTTCTATATCTCTCATCTGTAATTATATAGCAACCTTTGTCTTTGTGCTATTTAAGAGACCTTCAATAGGTTTATATATCTTTGTTAATAATAAAAATTTAGCATGGTCCTTTACTTTATGCATATTGAACTTTACAATATGTAAAACCATAAATGGAATTATTTTTTTCCAGGTATAGTGGTTCTTTCCTTATTGGAGACCATTAAGCAGAGGTTGGGTGACCAATTGTTGGGTATATTGTAGTGGGGATCCCTTTTTAGGTATCGGTAGGATTTGGCAATTGAGATCCCTTTCAACTCTAGAACTTTGTAATGGTTTACAAAGCACAGTACTTACAATAGCCCCATGAGGTAAGGAATATGTTATCATCTCTTACATTTGAGGAAGTTGACACTCGAATGCCCAGGATCACGGAGTTAGTAAATACCAAGACCTGAATCCTGGTTTTCTGAGGCCAAGACTACACCACCCTTCCTTCCTAATTAATCTCTTGGGTTATTCAACTCTCCAAGAATGGTTGCTTGTTTTCAGGGGTTCAGAGGGCATTGCTGAAGTGGATATTATGTTGAGACACAATGTTTTATGGAAACTTTGAAGTCTTAGATAACTTTCTGCAATTGTCTCCTGTTGAAGGAACAAAATCAGGGAGGATTTTTCTGGAAACAACTATTGTGATTTCCTGATTCTTTTTTCGGAAGCAAAGCCAGAGTGAGAGTCAGAATCTTTCTTGTGAAAACCTTAAGATAAATCAGGATTCTATAGGATGCTAATATAGTGAAAGGATGAGGAAAATGCTGGATTTGGAGTTAAAAGATAGGTTCAGCATTTCCAATCTTCAACTTGGGTGACCTCCAGCAAGTTACTTAAGTTCTCTGGGTCTCAGTTTCCTTATTTGAAAAAAAAATTGAGAAGAGTGGGCTATATAAACTTTTGGTTCTTTTTTTTAGCTTTAAGTCTATGATCCATCTATAATCCAATGGATTTATGTTAGGTGCTCATGCCACGAAGGTGTTAGCTGCAGAAGATCTCCCAAAATGTTTTTCAGAATTATGTGGAATATGTCCCCAAGGAATTCTGATGAGTGAACACCTCTTTGATACAACTTTATCACACTTTAGTTAATACTTCAGAGCTGATAGTTGGAGAGAGAGAGAGAGAGAGAGAGAGAGAGAGAGAGAGAGAGAGAGAGAGAGAAAGGAAGAAAGGAAGAATAAAAGAAAAAGGGGAAACAAAATAAAGAATCTGTTTTAATTTATCATTGTTGACCCCTTGAAGAAAAAGTAAAGGATAAGGAAGTTTTAGCCTTGACAATATGATTTAATACTATATAGAAATTAGAGTAGCTAAGAAGCTCAGTGGATAGAGTTCCAGGCTTGGAGTTGGGAGGATCTGACTTTGAATCTGGACTAAACAGGGCAGCTGGGTGGCTCAGTGAACTGAGAGTCAGATCTAGAGACAAGAGGTCCTGGGTTCAAATATGACTTCAGACATTTCCTAGCTGTGTGACCCTGGACAAGTCACCTGACCCCCATTGCCTGACCCTTACTTCTCTTCTACCTTGGAACCAATACACAGCATTGATTCTAAGACAGAAGGTAAGGGTTTAAAAAAATACCATATGTGAAAAAAAATTGGCCTCAGTCACTTCCTAGCTGTGTCATCCTGGGCAAGCCACGTAACCCCCATTGCCTAGCCTTTGCCCTTCTGTCTTAGAATTGTTACTAGGACAGAATGTAAGAGATTTTTTTAGGGGAAAAGGAGCAATATAGAAATGTCATAACTGACTCCAAGGCCATAGCTAGAGGTTTTGATCTTTCCAAATGAAGAGGATGACTTGATCTTTTATCTTATGATCTTAAAAAAAAAAAAAGGTCTGCAGCCATCCATCATTCCTGTCACACACAGATGATTTCCAAAGGTCACTAAGAATTTTCTTGGGTACAACCTGAACCAAAACCCAGGCTTACTGACTTTGGTTTATCTGCTTCCTTCTCTGAGGAAAGGTGAGCTTAGAATGTTCTGGCAGAAAAGACAGTCCCAGCTCAGAGGAGATCAGGGAGGAAGAAAACAAAAGGAAGGTTGTTTTTGCAGGGCTTTCTTTCCTTGGTCTCACCTTGGAAATATTTGAGAATCTCCTGACCGGCTGTGAGTTGGTGGTATTTGAAAAGCAAATCAAAAATGCTGCTCCTGCAAATGTGAATGCCTAAATATTAATCAAAGCTAGACTGTAATTCTGCTGAAATGCGTAATGAGATTTTCCAGCTGTCAATCAATGTAATTCTGACAGTCCTAATGAGATTCTGGTTTAATGTGTACTTCTCAATAACTTAGGGGCTGAAGCAGGTGTTGCCCTCCTTAAGAGACAACTTGCAGACTGCCTCCCAATTTCTTCACATCTGGAAGGCAGGAGAGCACCAATAAATTACACCCGTCTCAGGGACCAGTGAGGGACCAACAGGACCTTTGAAGATAAGAGGCTGAAATTCCCTTTCCTGGACCCCCTACCTCTGTACCAGAGCACTCTCTAGAAGAGTGATAGGTTCCAGCTGGGAGTAGGCCCTGTGGAGCCGACATAGTGATGATAGCCTAATCAAGGAAAGGCAAAGTGTTTGAACTCTGAAAATTTTGCTCCTAATTCCAATTGAAATATCTCCAATAATAGCCATTAGTTAAATGTCTGCTCCAGGTAACAGAGCATATTTACTGCCACCTCTCTGGAAGTAATGAAACGCTATTTAAATTAGACTCTTTTCCCCAGCAGATCTGAGTGGAAAAGCAAACTCTTTAAGTTTCCTATCATTCTGTAAAGCCTGAAACCATATCAAGTAATCACTTCAAGTCTCACCAGGGAAGAACAGCAGGTAGGAGGCTATTGGGGATTTATAGCCCCACTTAGTTCTATAGGCACAACTAGAGCCATAAAAAGAGAAGAGAAAGAGTTCTCTAGCCCTCCAGGGTAAGAAATACACTTTAAAGTCTTTATTTTTATTACCCTTGTGAAAATAAGGCAGTATGGCACCATGTTTAAGGAAGGGACTTAAAACACTAGGGCTGAGACTTCCAATCCTGTATCTTTCCCCTCAGTACCCTCTGGGATTTCATGCAGCTGTCATAATCTCTCTCTTTGTCTTAGTTTTATTTCCTGTAAAATGGGGAGAACAAAATTCCACCTGCCCCAATGTTAAAGGAGGAACCAATAAGTTTGTGACTACAAAATTCTGGGAAGATGCCCAAGACTTCTTTGTAGAGTTCATAGAATGACAGAGCTGAAAAGAGACTAGAGAGTTAGTTATCTAGTCCTCAGCTTCTTAACCTAGGATGGCTAGTGAACTTTTTTGTTGTTGTTGTTAATTTTGATAACTATTTCAATATTAGTGGTTTCCTTTGTGATCTCATGTATTTTATTTTATGTATTTAAAAACATTATTCAAAGGGTGGTAGCACAGTGGATTGAATGCCAATCCTGGAATTGGGGTTCAAATTTGGATTCAGATACTTCATAGCTGTGTGACCCTGGAGGTCACTTAATCCCAATTGCCTAGCCCTTGTCTCTCTTCTACCTTGGAATAGATATTTAGCATTGATTCTAAGACAGAAGGTAAGGGTTTAAAAAATCCATTATTCAGAGAAGGGATCCATAGGACTACATAACACAAAAAAAATTGTGAAGAAACCTAGCTCTGATGGTGTAGACCACCTCACTCATTTTACATACTGGGAAATAGGACCAGGAGAACTGAAGTGATTTACTCAACATCACAAAGTGAATTAATGCCAAAAGGTAGGACTAGAATCTAGAAGTTTGAATTTCTAGTACGGTGCTTTTCTACTACAACAGATATCATATTGACCCAATCAATGCACTGACCTTTTTCTAAGGCCTCCAGACAAAACTCATTCTGGATAATAATCATTGCTGTTTTACTTCATGGATTCTACTTCTCCCAACTGAAGCTTTGCCTGGAAGATTGAAAACCAATGGGAAAGAGTGTCCCTCCATACACACACAAGGATAATTCTAGGAAAACCAATGTTTGGAAGAAGGGTGGATTTAGAGGTAAGAAAGAATTCCACTTTGGATGTGTTGATGGAAACATTGAAAAGGCATTTATCTATTAGGCACTTTCTATTTACCAAGCACTATATTAAGCCCTGGGGATGCAATACAAAGTAAGACAATCCCTGTCTTCAAAAAGCTTAGAGACAACATATATAGGGAGAAGTGCCCAGGGAAGGATGCTTCTGTTTGAGAAGTCCCAGGAATGTTTTGTGGAGCTATGCAGACAGATGATCGGCACATCCTTTCTAATATCTGTACTATTGACTTGATTATGGCTCCCAGTGGAAAGGGTAGAAAGGAAGGAAGGGTGCTTACTAAGATTCAGGTCAGAGAATAAGATAGAAAGATGGCTTGGGGTCTAATATAAAGCATGATTGTAGTCAGCTATATATACTGGGCCACCTAGTCATATATCAGCCCATCAGTCATCAACCAGGACAACTCAGGTCTCAAAAGTGGGAATTCCAGGAATGAGTAGATTGAATCCCTCTCCTCTCAGTTGGACCACATACTCTGTAACCCAGTGACACCAGCATCCTTGCTGTTCTTAAAAAAGAAACTTAATCTCTCAGCTCTAGGAATTTTCATTGTCCCAGAGTCTGGATTGCTCTCCCTTCTCACCTGTGCCTCCTGGTTTCCTTGGATTTCTACAAGTCCCACCTAAAATCCCACCTTCAGGAAAGGAGGCTGTTCTTGATTCCCTTTAATTCGAATGCCTTCCATCTGTTATTATTTCCAATTTATTCTGTCTATAGTCTGTTTACACATAGTTGCTTGCATGTTGTCTTCTCCCATTAACTATGAGCTCCTGGAGAGTAGGGACTGTCTTTTGCTTTTCTTCCATGCACAGAGTGCCTGACACATAGTAGCTGTGTATTAAAGGTTTATTGACTAACTGACCCATTCCCACCACAGGACATGTTCTGTAGGGGTATAGGGCTCTGGTGGGCTCCTGCAGGGCAAATAGCAAGAAGTTGTCTAGGGTGGAATGTAAAATAGAGTCAACCGTATAGAGTAGACTATCTAACTAAAGAAATTTTACTCATGTATTTACCAGTCATGACACTATGGGTTGAATTTAAAATGTCTATGGGGCATTTAGTTGGGAATGTCTAGTTTTGATGTCCAAAGGGCTATAAAACTATGCATACCCTTTGATCCAGCCATACCACTACTAGCTCTATATCCCAAAGAGATCAAATAAAAAGGAAAAAAAAGACCTATATGTAAAAAAATATTTATAGCAGCTCTTTTTGTGGAGAAAAAGAATTGGAAATTGAGGGGATTCCTCAATTGAAGAATAGTTCAACAGGTTGTCTCATTAATTCTGCCACTAAAAAACCACTCCTATCCCTCCCTTTCTTATCAGCGGTTCAAATCTTAATCTCCTCTTTCCTAGAATATCACAGTAGCTCCTTACTAATAATTAGACACCCTCAAGTCTCTTTCTTCCCTTAATACATTTTCCATGTGGATGACAAATTGATGTCACTCATCACTCTAGAAGCTTCCTTGCCTTCTTCTTGCCTCTAGGATAAATACCTTAATTTGTCATTTAACACCCCCCCCCCCACTAAAATATTGCCCTGTATTTGCATTGTACATATTTTATATTTAATTATCTACAAACACTTGTTTCCTCCTCTCCCCAAATTGAACATAAGTTCCTTGAGGACAAGGTCTGTTCCATTTTTGTCTTTGTATCCCCAATTCCCATCACAGAGTAGGTAACTAATAAATGTTTGTTTAGTTAATAAAATGTACATTAACCCTGCTGCTTATTTCTGCTTTGTAACCACTCCAACATTTTGTATGTGAGTTGAGAGGCTATTCCTCAGTGATGCAAATATAATAAATTCTCATCGACTCAGACTAACTGTGAAGAGAGGCCAGTCTGAAATGTCAAAAAGTCTGAATTATAGGCCATTTGCCAAAACAAAACAAAACACAAAATTTGATTACTTTCAAATACTTTGGAGCTAGCTATAATAAATATGAATATGTTGTAATGAGTATATCAATTATTTAAATATAAATGTATGCTTCCAGAATGTTTGAGAGTGCTTAAACAGTTTTTGGTCTTAAGAAGTTTAATTTCACCATGAAAACTTATTTCTTGCATAGCTTATACTTTATCATTCAGTAGTTCAATTCAGTTATATCTGACTCTAAATGACCCCGCGGATCAACTGTCCATGGGGTTTTCTTGGCAAAGATATTGATGTGGTTTGCCATTTACTTCTCCAGTTTTAGGCAGGGATATAACTAACTTTCCCAGGGTCACGCAGCTAGCATCTGAGGTCACATTTGAACTCTGGTCTTCATTATGCCAAGCCCTCTGCTTTATCCTTGCCCCTCCTTATATGAACAATGACTTAAATGGTGGAACTTAAAAAAAAAAGAAAGAAAAAAGTCAAAATAGTTCCTGTCTTTAAAAAGCTTACATTTTAACGAGGGAGACAATAGATAAGTATATAGGTTCATACAAGGTGTAGAAAGAGTATAAATGAGGTAATCTTAGCAGAGAAATCATTAGCCACTGAGGCAACAGGGAAAGGTTGAGCAATAAGAGGGATTTTCAATGAATCTTAAAAAAATGACAAAGAAACTAAGAGGCAGAGATGAAGAAGGGGAGCATTCCAGCTGAGAGCTATGGCAAAGGCATGGAGGCAGGAGATAGAGAGTTTATGGAGATGATTAAGGTAGATGAAGACTATAAAGGGAGTAAAATTCCAAGTTATACAGAATTTAAAATGCCGAAAGCAGATATTTTACATTCTATCTGAAGGTAATAGAGAACCTCTATCAAGTGGATTTGTGGGGTAGTGAGACTGAAAAGTTGAGTATGATATTAAGCTTTGAGCATTGGGAAGTAGTAATAGGAACTACAGGGATAGAGAATATATGATAAATATATCATTTATATATAAATATATCCCTGTATATAGAGGGAATATAGTAATAAGGAATGACAGCAGTAGGGAAATTCAGAAGAATGGTGGGTTTGGGGGTAAGAAAATCAGTTCTCTTTTTGCCTATGAAACATCTAGTTTGAGATCTCTGAAAGGGGATGGATGATGTAGGACTGGAGTTCAGAAGAGAGACTATGGTAACAATTGAAATTCTTGACAGTATTTCTTAATTTTAATTTAATGCATTCATCTGCTTCTCTAGATAATCTAAAGTGACCAGTTGACTCCTTTCACCATCTGAATGGATGCTAAAGAGAGCAAGAGGGACAAAGGAGGCAGAAACCCTTTCTCACAGGTATTATATACCACTTGTCAAGGTCAAGGAGGTAGGCGAGCATTTAGGTGATGAGCATTTATTAAGTGTTTAATATGTGCTAGGCACTGTGCCAAGTATTGGAGATACAAATGTAAGCAAAAAAGAAAAAATAAACGGTACCTACTATTGAAGAGCTTACATTGTAATGGAGGGGAGGTGATTTTGGGGTATGGAAAAATCTAAAACAGAACACTCCAAATCCAGGCTAGATTTATTATTTTGCAGATTGTCTAGATTTAAGAAAGTTATGGAGAAAATGTTAATAATTCAGAGTAAACCTAAGAATGTGTCATAAATTTCAGAGAGCCAGTTGTCAAAAATTTACAGAATTTCTCACCAAAATAGAGGCATTAAAGGAAGAGCTCACTAAGTGGGTAAAGAATTCAAGAATAGAGGATTGTGGGAAGCCAATAAGGGAAACAGTCTCAAATAGATAAAAATCTGAGACTCCTCTTTTGACTCCTTTTCTGATCCACACTTTTCCTTAATGAAAAGCTTTAAGCTCCTAGCAAACTAGCAGTCAAAAGGTCGACATTCTCTCCTTTGGTCAGAAATACAACTGTTTTTGTTTAAAAGTAGTTCAGACACTCAAGGTCATAAATTCCTCCAGGAGGGGCATTTTGCCCTGGAGAAAATATTTCCTGTCACAGCTTTCTGATAAGGACCCAGCCGAAGTTAGACCTTAGCCTTGTTCTATTTGGAAGCTATTGAGAATCTTTGTGTTTTGATATGACATAATTTGTGTTTCTGTGCAAATGCAAAGTTTTGGGGGGTGTTCTTTTGTGTGAAGTGAGTCTTGAAGTATATATAATAAACTCCATTTGCTGCAAGGGACACAGCAGCAGCATCATGAGCTGACAGAAAGACGTGTCCATTTCTTTCTTATCAACTAAACTGTCATTATTATCATTATCAAATTATCTGGAGGTGATAAAAAGATCTTGAGAGAGGATGATATAGAATAGAACTGGTTTGCCAAGGGATTGAGATAGGGAATGGAGTACCAGAGTTGAAGTTAAAAGATCTAGGAAAAGATGGAATAATAAAATGTTATGATCATATACAGACACTTCAGAGTTCATGAACATAGAAAAGAAACTCTTGCAGATAATGGCAAGATTGAGGGAATAATTGTCTTTGTGTGTAGTTGAGGTTGAGTGCAGGAATAGGACATGAGAAATGAGTAGATGAAGAATTAGGAAGTGATGGAGTTTGTAGGGGCTTCAATACATATTTTGAGGTCCCTTAGCATGAGGACAGGAGTAGAAAGATAGAAAGACCAAGAGCCATTCAGGAAATTCATTGAAAAAGAAAGAAGGTCACAAATGTTGATAGAGGATGCATCTGGATTGTTTAGTAAATTTGGATTAAATGAACCTCAAAGGAAGAGAGGTTACTAAGGGGTAGTGACCAAAGGGAGGTTTTATATGGCAATGGGAACCAAGGTATTTTCTCCCTTCTGGGAAAGGAGTTGCCATAGTTAAACTTTATTAGCAAGTATGTTTTCTTCATAAAATTCCTTCTTGATAGATTAAGCCTTGTAATAGGTATAGGCTTTAAAAGTATAAAGGCAGATTTTTGCAAGTAGATTAGGGAAAGCCTTGGCTGGAAGTCATGGACATTCTGAATAGAATGCAGGGGGTAGGGAGGAGAGAGCTAAGCAACAGACATTGCTGTTTTGTGGGGGGTTTGGAGCAGAAGTGCAATCAGCAGTCCCAATTTGACCTGGGATCTTGGAGAGTGGTGAAGGTTGCAAAGGCTGAAGACATCATCTTGCAAGTCAACTCTGAGTAGGGAAGAGGCCTGTGTTCTGATGGACAGTCTGCAGGCATCTCTCCCTACCTTGTTATTTTGGATCATCGGCTGTGGAGGAGTTGGTTCCTGGTATCCTGAAGACACCTCTGGATCAGTTGTGAGACCCCCAAATCCAAGCCCTCTTCCTCAGGTCCTTAGCCAAGCTGTCAAACCTGGCAGAAGCCAGGTTGGCTAAGGAACTTACCCTTTTGACTCCAGTCCTGGGCAGTTAGATATAGTTTCACCTCACCCCCTCTACTATCCTCTCAAAAAGCAAATTGTTTTTCCCTGTGTGTTTTTTTCTTACCTTGAAGTTTCCATAGTGTGTATTTATTATACTCTGAGTTTATCCCTTGTTTAGGAGAAGCAGGGTGACAGAGAGACCTAACTGCCACTTCTGTCAACAGTCTTTTTCTTTAACAGTAAACCCAGTTTCCCTATTTTGTTTGGTCTCACATACTGTCCATTCCTGTCTCCCACTCACCCTTCTGAACCCACATGTAATATTTAAGTTAACTTCTCTGATTTTCCCCATAAGAGCCTTCCACAGAAATGGAGAGTCACTAATGTATTTCCTTCTTAAATCATCTCCTGTGGGGAAATCTGTTTTATGGTACCACATGCCCTTTAACCTTTATTTTTGAAGCCAAGCCAAGTATCTTCTAATCTTCCAACTCCTGCTTCCTTTTTTTCAATCCATTCTACACAACCTTTTCATGTTGTACATCAATCAGTTGATTTCATTCTGCTGCTCAAAAATCCTCAATAACTCTCCATTGCCTGCTGAATATCAAAAATTATGCTGAAATTTAAGGACTTTCACAATTTGACATCTTTGTACTTTTCCAATTTTGTCTCACTCTTAACTCTATGCTCTAGCCAAAGTGACTTACTTGTCTCTCCTCCTTCCTTGTCATGAGTATGTTCAAAGCTCTCTCCTTTGTGTGTTTCTTTCTGCTATTCCTTATTTCTAGATATCCATTCCACCTGTTGAATTTCATTTACTTTTTACCTATCTGTCTTACCTACTCCTTTTACAAACTTTTCAATTTTATTTTGAATTATGGTTATCTGTGTCTGTGCTTCTATCTAGATTATGAGCTCCTTGAGGACAGGGACCATGCCTGTTCTTTTCCTCCCCTGCCTCTAGCATAATGCATTCCATATAATTGTTGTTTTTCAGTCCTTTTCAATGTGTACAACTCTTTGTGACCCCATTTGGGGCTTTCTTGACAAAAAATAATGGAGTGGTTTGCCTTTTCCTTCTCTGTCTTGTTTTATAGGTGAGGAAACAGGCAAACAGGGTTAAGTGACTTGCCCAGGGTTATACAGCTAGTAAGTGTCTGAGAATGGACTTGAACTGATGAAGATGAGTCTTCCTGATTCCAAGACCAGTGCTCTCTATCTACTAGCTGTCCCATTCCATATAGTAGGTGCTTAATGAATAAATTAATTAACATGATTTTAATATTGATTAAATGTCTAAAAGCGTACTATTCAGGCCAAAGAGAAGACTCCCCTTGCCCCAGCTTTCTGGCTGAACCCATTGTTTTTTGGGGGGGATTAGCAAGACAAAATTAGTATCTTTTCTCCTTCTGAGGCCTTCTTTGCCCTCTCCCACTAACTTCAGTTTCTAGAACATTCTTGATGCCATCTGCAGCATCCCATTTAGGCATCCTTTTTGCTGGTCACTTAGGAAAGGAAAAGCTCCTACTGTGCATTTCTTTCTTGATAACCATGATATAGTTCCATGTGGAGAAATACTCACATTATGAATATTTCTACTAATAAACATTGTATAGTCTTATATGAGCAAAGTTGTCTTTGGCAGGAAAAGATGTAAATTGAGGGCTTCCCCTGACCATGCAGCTATAAAATAAAGGAACTGAATGTCTAATTTTGTTGGAGATGGAGGATATTAGAGAACAGAGAATGAAAAGTTTAAATAAAATCAAGGGGAGTGTTAGTGTTAGTATAATTAGTCAATAAATGGGTGACCAGCCAGTATCTAGGAGAAAGTTCTGGAGATTTGAGTGCAAAACAATAAAATTCTATTATTTGAGGATATTTCTTTTTCTTTGAACTTGAGGATAAGGTTCGCAAAAGATAGTTGCTTTTTCATTGGCCAGTAGAAAGGAAGAGAGAAGGGAAGGAAAAAGTAGATGTGAAAGGGAGAATGTGTGAAAAAAGGCTAGCTGAGACTGGAAGTGGGATGATGCTAAAAGGATAAAACAGGGTATGGTAATAAAGTCTCTTTCCGTGTCCCCTAGACAGAGCTGGACTTCGTCACCAGCCAATATATCTGTATATATTTTGTACCTAAGTATCTCTAAAACAAAGAAAACTAATTGAATTATACTTTCGGATGGCTTGCTATGGTGTTACCTTGCTGCTCCTAGACCTAAGGTTGTTTAAAGTCTTCAGGTGGTGGCAGCAAAATCAGGACAGGACAAGGAAGTAAAAGTACTCAGTGTAAGGCTGTTGTTTTCTCATAGATTCATATTCACGATGCTTCCTTTTTTTCCCCCTTCAAATGTTACCTATCTTCTATTCTATGCCTTCGTGATTATGTGGCTGGTGGTACAGTTGAATGGTTAGAGCACTGGATCTGGTGTCAGAAAGACCTGATTTTCAATTGAGTCTCAGACACTACCTCTATGACCCTGGATGAATCACTTCACTGTTTGCCTCAGCTTCCTCTAATATAAAATGGGGATAACAAGAACAACTACCTCCTAGAGTTATTGTGAAGCTAAAATGAGATAATGTTTGTAAAAAGTACTCAGCACAGTGCCTGGCACACATAGTAGGCACACTATAAAAGCTGCTTCTCTTCTCTGTCCTCTTATTATCAGCTCAAGGACAAGAGCTAATCTGGAGAACTAACCAGATACAACTGATTAATGTTAATCAGCAAGCATTTATTAAATCGCCCTTGGGATGCAAAGAGAGATGAATGGATATCAATGGGTTCATATCTTTCAGGAAAGATATTTATATTTTAAAGAGATCATCTATAGAAAATGCTTTAATCTGAAAGTGGAAAAAAGCAGAGTGGGGATAATAGGAATTGCTAGCAGGCTTAAGGAACGTGGGGGACAGGAGGGTTTTTTGATTGGCAGCCCTTTTTTTCCACTCCTAAAATCCCTCCTTGGAAGTGGTCACACCCCAGATGGACAATGTCAGGATAACATCTAAACAGACGCCATCAACATTCACTCAAACGTCTGACCCTAACAATATCTCTCGTGTACCCATAAAAACAAAGATAAAGTAGAAATGCCAAGGGAATCTCTTACTGGTTCCATTCATGGTACTTTTAACAGTTGTTCTGCCTCTGGCCATTTTCAACCCCAAACTGAGTCCCTGCCGAGCTATATTTAGAAACCTATGAAGAGAAGAGTGTGCTGGGTTTTGAAAAGATATATTTTACTTTAATTAGACATATGTCCCAGATGTCCCCTGGTGCTGACAGCTCTGTCACTCTGGATTTTCTTATGGATGGCACAGAAAGGGGAATTGACTACAAGCTTCTTTTTCTTACCTCTTTCATTAGGTGAGTCAACTTTCGCTCTTGGTGGAGGTTCAAGTCATATTCAACATCTGCTGCCCTGGCATTCTCTTCCCTTTTTTGGTTTTTTAATCCAATTTCAACTTCAGGAGCAATCATCTGACTTGGAGTGACAATCAGGGGTGACAGTAACCTCTGTGATTATAATCCCGTTATATATCTAGGCTTTAGTTTACATCTTTCCTAGCCCTGCTCAATGCTCTGCCCACAAAGGATGCTTCACAAAATAGCAGATTCTGAGAGTTGGCAGAAACTTTCATGGCTATCTAGTTTAACCTGTATAAGAGGAAAATCCCCACTAGGCAGAGCCAAAAAACGGTCATCATACCTTTCTTCAGGAATACTCCAAAGGAGGGAGAACCCACTGTTTCCTGAGACAGCATTTCTACTTTTGAACAGCTCTAATATGGTAAGGAAGTTTTCTCTTACATCAAACTTAAAATTTGCCTCTGCATTAGTCATTAGTCCTAGCTCTGCCCTCTAGGGTCAAACAGAATGAGTCTAAGTCCTCTTCTTATGAGGAATAGTTCTCAGAATGAGAAATAGTTCAACAAATCTATCAGTTCTCTCCTGAGTATTCTTTTCTACAAGTTCAACATACTTATCTGTTCTTCAAGCAATTCTAATATAACACGAATCCAAAACCTTTCACTATTTGGTTGATTTTCTCTATAAGTAATTATTCTCCTCAAACTTTGGTGATTAGAACTGAACCCAGTGTCCTCGGTGTGGTTTGCTGAAGGTAAAGTATAGAGAGACTATAATCTCTTTATTCCTGAAAGGTATTCCTCTCAGGGATATTTGTATAAGATATTTTGACTGCCATATCATACTACTGAGCCATATTAAACTTTTAGTCTATCCAAATCATAGATTTTTGTGGTCCTATTGGACATTTTTCTCCCTAAATTGAAGCCTAACTATAGCATGCCCATCTTGTACTTGCCAAGAAGACTTTTTTTGTACCAAGGTGTAAGACTTTACATTTATCTCCTTTTAATTTCATCTTTTTAGATTCAGCCCAATATTCTGGGTAATTAAAATCTTTTTGGATATTATAATGACCGTGTTAGCTATCTTGCCCAAGCTTAGTGTCATCTACATATCTGATGAGCATGCCATCTTTGCTTTTTATTCAAGCCCTGAATAAAAAAACATATTAATAGTTGGATGAATTGATTTGGATGAAATTGAATCATCTGTGATATGCCTGCCATAAACTCAAAAACAACTTTTGATGAAAGTCTATTTGGAAATCATTTTGGAAAATATTTGCTCCCCGCCCAAAAAGCTCTTACCAGGTGAGCACTGGTGCCAAGATCTCCTCTATTAATTTTAAAAAAAAGATTTCTTACGTCCTTTAGATCCCTTCTCCAATCCATCCTTCATATTTCTTCCTGAGTGATTTTTCTATTGCATCGTTTGGGACATATCCCTTTCCTGATCCAAAATATTCAGTTTGTTCACTAAATGAAGTTCAAACTCTTCTGCCTAGAATTCAAAATTCTCCACAATTTGGTGCCACTCTACCTTTCCTATTTCATCTTTTGTAACTCTATTGTACTCTATATTTCAGTCAAATGGGTGTGTTATATATACACATTCTTTTCTCTTGCCTCTCTGCCTTTGTTCATGTTTTCCTCTCTGCCTTGAGCATGGATCTTTCCCCTCTTCAGCTATTGACTTCCTATATCTTTCCAAAGGTCTAAAATGCCACTTCCTTTAGGAATCCTTTCTAGATCCCTTCAGTGATATCCCATAGCACTTTGTTTTAAAGCTCCTTAATGCACTCATCATGTGATATTGTTTCTGCTTGTTATATGTGTTTGTTTCTTCCCTGCTTCACACCTCATATAGACTTCTTGAAGGCAGGGGCCATATATATCCTGGCAAAAACTTTTTACTTCCTAGAGCACCTAATATAATGCTGTTCATACATTAGGTACTTAATAAGTTGTTACTTCTTTTCATTATTATTATGAGATTTAAAGTAGTTTCATGACCCTTCACATTTTATTCTCCAAAATACTCCTCTTACATTAGGAGAAACTGAGAATATGATTATCATTTAATTAGGAGAGATTCAGGAAATGTGGTGTGTCCGTGATTTTTTATCCTCTTTTTGAGAGAGCATTTGGTTTGGTATTCTTTCATCCAATATTGTGTTTGATTTCCTGCTCTGTGATATCCTTTGAAACTAATCGTCTTTTTCCATGACTGATCTTCATCGTCGATCAAAAGTGTAAGTGGAAACTCTTGGCAACAGAGATCAGGCCTATTTTTCCAAATCCCAAATAAAAATCATCATTTTTATAACAATTAAGATTTTATAGCACTTTTATATTTATAAATTTCTTGCTTGCAACAATCTGAGAAGGCAGAATGAATATTATCCCCATTTTATTGCTGTGAAACTGGGGCTCAGAATGGTGAAGACAGTTGCTCAGGGTCATATGACTAACAAATGTTGGAGTTAATGTCTTCTGACTCCAAAACCATTGTTTTTCCCATTCTACCATGTCTTCAATCTTTTTTTCCCCCTTCTGAATAGAAAACTGCTTTTCCCCTAGGGTGATGGTTTTCTTCTGAGATATATTACCATCTTGCTTACAGAGACCAATTTGGAACAAGAAGTGATAGTCATGTGGTCCAGAAGGACAGGTAACCCATCCATTATTATCCTGGTGGTAGTTTTCTCTGTGTTGCTTAATGATAAGTAATACTCAAGATGACTTTGAACAACTTGGTTTTCAGAGATAGGTAAAAGGTAAATATTGCTTACTTTAGTTGAAGGAAACTTATTAGTCCTAAAAAAAGTTCTTTCTTTGATGGGACTGACCACCACCATAGAGTTCTGGTGCAAGAGTTGCTTGGAGGTTGTCACTGAGGAAATTGGGCCATTTTCCTGTTCTTGGCAGCTGTTGGGTGTTTATGTACCGATTTTGCCTCTACTGTCCCTTCCTGAGTGGTGATCTACACACATGGTAGCTTCATGAGCTGTGTTTATAGGATTAGCTAGCAGGCGATCTTTCCCAATGCTGACAGAGCTATTGAAAGGAAGTGTCAGGAGGCAGAGAAGATAGATTTAAAGTCAATGCTTTGCAGAAACTAGGTCCTGAGGGAGTCTGTATGTTCAAAATACGTTGGTTTTTGAATGATTAATGATTAGCTGCTACAGAAAAACTACAATTTATGATGATATTCTGTGGCCAAAAATAAATGGTGGGTCATTCCTGGGGAGACGAGATGAAAGATACTGGGATTAAAATTAAAAAAAAGATTCCCTAATTCCATTCTTACTTCCCAAGATATAGAAGGTGAGATTGGGGAGCCAGAGCTAGTTCCAGGAGAGCTTTGGTCCTCCACTGTTAGTCAACAATGTTGACTGAAAGCAGAATATCATCTGATTGACACCCCTTCTTTTAAAAACCATTTTTTCTGATAGTATTATTAATATGGACCGAATGTCCTGGGGGAAGGAAGTATAAGACGTCATTTGCTGATGACTGCAATGTTTATCTACTTTATAGATGTAGGAAATTCCATCCCCAAACATGGTTATTTTCTTATGTTATGGCAGTCCTTTTCAAAGGCATAGATTTGGATAACAAAATTGGAGTTACAGTAGGAGAAAAACACTTAAAAATAACAGATCTGTGATTTTGTTGGTATAAGGCAGAGATGTTTTGTGTCATGAACCTCGTTGTGGATTTGGTGTAGCTTTGGATCAGAATAATTAAAAAATTCTTATTTAAAAGAAATGTTAAATTTGTTAGAGGTTAATGAAAGAAAGTTTTTCCTATTCTAGTTCATGGACCCTTTGAAATCTATTTGCGGTCCCCTGGTGAAGAAGCTCAAGTGAGGAAAAGTCCTCTCCCAATACAGGTAGTCTACCAACTCTCCAATTTATAGTTTTACTTACTTATTTAATTTTATTTAATTTTTTGAAACCCTTATCTTTGGTCTTGTTATCAATTTTAAGACAGAAGAGTGGTAAGGGCTCCATCATTGTGGTTAAGTGGCTTGCCCAGGGTCACACAGCTAGGAAGTGTTTAAGGCCAGATTTGAACCCAGATTTTTCTGGACTCCAGACCTGGTGCTCAATCCACTGAGAATAGCTTAGGGGCAATGAGAAATTAAGTTATTTGCCCAGGGACACACAGCCAGTATTTGTCAGGGGAGTCTTCAGAAGCTTTCCTCTAATCCACAATACCAAGTTGCCTCTCGGCATTAGTTCTTTAATTATTTTTCTCTTCTTTTAAAATCGTAAGTCCCACAGCCTAAATTCTCTCATTCTCTCTCTCTCTCTCTCTCTCTCTCTCTCTCTCTCTCTCTCTCTCTCTCTCTCTCTCTCTCTCTCTTTTCTCTTTCTGTTTGTGTGCAGTGGGAGGAGTGGAGACCAGCTCCCTTTCCTCAGGGTCCACATCAGGCTAAGATTGTCAATAGAGGAGAAATGGGAAGAGCCCTTTGGGGACCACAAGTCCAACCAGGAAACAAGCCAATGACTATCTATGTAAAAGCTGAGCTAAAGACTAAGTCACAAGCTCAGGTAACTTCTTCTTATGCCCCAAATTATGAAGACTGAAAACATTGGAACAGAGTTTTGTGGCATAATCAAATAAAACTAACTACAAAATTATTAATAGTTATTGATTATACAGCATGTAATTAGGCAAATAATCATCTTATGCACATGGATGTAATTAAAACTTTAGAATTATAGACAGGTCAGTCAGTTAGTCTATAAGCATTTATCAAGTGTGCATTGTGTACCAGGGACTCACTGGGTATTCAAAGAAATATGGTAGACAGTTCCTGCCCTTAAGAAACTCACAATTGAAGTTATGAATGGTGGAGACAACATTTAAACAACAATGTACAAGCAAGCTTTATGAAGGATAAATAGGAAATAATCAACAGGGGGAAGAATACAATAGAGTGATGAGGGTTTGGGAAAAGCTTTTTTTTTTTAAACCCTTACCATCTGTCTTAGAATCAATATTGGTTCTAAGACAGAAGAGTGGTAAGGGCTAGGCAATGGGGGATAAGTGACCTGCCCAGGGTCACATAACTAGTAAGTGTTTGAGGCCAGGTTTGAACCCAGGACCTCCCATCTCTAGGTATGGCTCTCAAACAACTGAGACACCCAGTTGTCCACAGGGAAAAGCTTTCTATGTAAAGCTTCCAGAGTTCTTTCAACCTTTTCTAAATCCCTTCTCTGTTCTCTAACCAGGATCTATTCTGACCCCCAAGTCCCTTTTCAATATTTCTATTCTGGGATTCATGGCACACATTTGCAAATTGAAGACTCAATGTATTTCCTCAGAGGTTTCCATTGCTTTTCCTCAACCATTTAACATCTTGAAGACTCCATATATACATCTTCAGCCTTTGATTTTTAGTTTCTCCACCAGGATTTCCTCTGATTCCCAAACTCTTTTTGGGAAGGAGAATTTAAGGAAGGGGCCAGGGGGAGAGAATGGGGTCCTTTCTCTGGCACCTGTGAATTAGAGGGCAGAATGCCTGGGAGTAAGGAAAGAGGAAGGAAAGTTGGGATTAAAGAACTGAATCTGATGTTCATCCTCCTTTTGAAGAGGAGTAAGAATATCATGGAGTGGTTCTTGATCTTGTGAATTGGATTTAAGTGGTGTCAAAATCAATTAGAGAAGAATTCTTGCTGGTACATATTAATTTAGAAAATCATAAATTAACATTATGCTGTGTTGTATTTTTATTTATTTTGTGAAATATTTCCCAATTACATTTTCATCTGGTTCAACCTGCTTATGGTCCTTCCCTAGAGCATTAAGAATGTAAATAATTTGTTCAAGATCATATCCTCTAGAGCAGTGATGGGCAAACTTTTTAAAGACGGGACCAAAGGAAAGGAAATGCTTATCTGTCAGTCTAAAGCAACTCTTTCGAGGTTTCATTGTATCCTACTCATTGTATCTGTCAGATTAGGAATAATGTGGCCAGCTGGATAGAACATTTAAGGGGGCTGCATCTGGCCCGTGGGCTGTAGTTTGCCCATCACTGATCTAAAGAGGTCAGAGGTGAAACTTGAACCTGGTTCTTCTGCCTTGAAGGGTCAGTTCCCTATCAATATCAGTTATTAGAAATATTTTGAGGAAGTGTGGTGTGATTTTAGGGTTCACAGGTCTGTCTCCTTCCCTCATCTGATCACTGTTTTGCCTTTTTTTAAACAAGTTTATAATGCCTCTCATTCTATAGTTAGGAAATGACACATAGTTTACATATTTTTTAAAATTAAAATTTATTTATCTAATCTTCCATTAAAATTCCCAGGTAACTTCCTCCTGTTGTTCCCCCATCAGAGAAGACATCATTTGACAAAAAGATACATGTACGTATAAAATTATGTCTTGCTTATTTTTATTTATATATGGTTTTGAAGCACTATAACTCCGGTCCTCCTTTATATTGATGAATACTACATCTAAAACTAGAACACATTCATACCAATATATAACAATAATGTAATTATATGGCTGGAAATATCAAGAAAGCCCTACTGAAGGAGCAGAGAATGGGCTTTGCTGAGGAGATGAATGAGTTACAAAAATTGAGGTTGAAGTTGGGGATAAAGAAAAAAAAATTCTCCTGCTTCATAATTTTGTAACGATGTGGATTAGTTTTATATGTGGCTGGGAGTGACGAGAGGAAGCTTTATGCCAGAAGTATTTCAATTTACTTGGGGAAGCTTAGGGGGAAAGTAGCTCTTAAATGAGTAGAGTGCACAAAACCTCCCAAACAGTACCTTTGGTAAGGTAATGGTCACATCCTGGGACGTTAAACCTTCTTAGCCATCTAGATTTAATAACTCATTATTAACTCATAATTAACATGAATGAGTTATCTTCCCCTTTCCCCAGAAGGGTAAAGTGAGGCTGGGGAGAAGACTGGGGGGGGATTAATCCAAAGAGCAGCTAGGGTGCAATGGATAGAGAGCCCAGGCCTGGAGTCAGGGAGACTCATCTTCCTGAGTTCAAATCTGACCTCACATACTTATTAGCTATGGGATCTTGGGCAAGTCACTTAATCCTGTTTGCCTCAGTTTCCTCATCTGTGAAGTGAGCTAGAGGAGGAAATAGCAAACCACTCCAGTATCTTTGCCAGGAAAACCCCAAATGAAGAGTTGGACACCACTAAAAACAACTAAACCACCAAAGTCCAAAAGGGAAGAGGGAGAGAGAAGTTGCAGGAAGGGGTGGCTAGGGATTTCCACCTAATTCACCTTGAGCCAACCCTGCCAGCCAGTCTCTTAAATTAGCCTGAGAAGCTGCTGCCTGGATTACTTGGGGCGAATCTAATCAATTTGCCATCGATCCCCTCACCAGGTTTCCTCGTTTCTCAGTTTCTTCCTGAAGCCCCCTGACTCCCTCTGTAAGTAAGGAAGAACAGAGGGTCTTGGATCCTTTGCCACCTTCTCTTTTCTCTTGGTGCAGTTTGAAGGTGAAGGGGGCACCGTTAAGAGCATGTTTCTAATCCCCTTAGACTAAGGGAATTTGGAGTTTTGAGAAAAGATTCTGAATAGGATTTTAAATGGAAGTACTTCATTTTCTGGTTGCTATTGTTTTTTGTATTTCTGGCATTCCCACAGAGTTAGGTTTGAATAGATGGACATTCCTGGTAGAGGAAAAATCCCACCAAGTCCCCCAAGACTGAGATCTTCTGCCAAAGCACACAATGTGCTCTGTGTGGGTGCCACAGCTCAGCAGGTTTCTCCCACCCGGGCTTTGAAAAAAGCCAGCACTGTGTTTCTTGAACAAGCTTGGGAGAGCTTAATCACTAACAGTTCCAGGACCCCCTGCCCTTGTGGTGGGGCTCTTGGCAATGTGAGTGGCCAGGACAGATTAAAAGAGAGGCTGAAACAGGCTTGCCTTTTTCATTCCCACCCCCCCCCCCACTTACTCTACACCAGAAATGGGATGGTGAATGATGGATGGTTCTATACACATGGCAAATGGTAGATGGTGCCCACTTCTGGAGCTGACTAGTGCTGAACCAGTTTTCTCTCAGATGAACTGAGGGTCCTAGGGTTGGACCTAGAGTCAGGAAGATCTGAGTTCAAATATGAATTCAAGATACTTCCGGCTGTGTGACCCTGGGCAAGTCATTTAACCTCTACCTCAGTTTCCTTAGCTATAAAATAAGAATAATAGCATCTACCTCCCAGGGTTGTTGGGAGGATCAAATTAGCTAATATTGGTAAAAAACTTAGCACAGTTCTTGGCACATAGGAGGCACTTAATAAATACTTGTTCCCTTCTCCATCCTCCCCATCTGTCTTCTGAGATTTTACCTTAACCCTTCAGGCATTGAAGGATCAGAACTTTAGAGGTAAATTGGATCTTTGAGATAATGAAGTTCAAACCTCTCATTATACATACAGATGTGGAAAGTGAAGCTCAAAGAAGTTAATTGATTTGTCCAAGATCAAACTAAGTGTGATAGTCAGATTGGGATCCAAGTGTTCTTTTAATTTTTTTAAATTACCTTACCTTCCATCTTAGAATCAATACTGTGTATTGGTTCCAAGGCAGAAGAGTGGAAAGGTAGAGAGATTAAAATTAATATGCAAAATACTAAATATTATATTGAATATTAATCTTAAAATCAATAAAGGCAATGGAGGTTAAATGACTTGCCCAGGGTCACACTAGGAAGTGTCTGAGGTCACATTTGAAACTAGAACCTCCTGTCTCTAAGCCTACCTCTCTATGCACTGAGCCACCCAGCTGCCCCAGACCCCAAGTTCTTTCCTCTCTACCATGATGCAGGGAAAAGGGTTTAGGTTTGGTGAAAGTTCTTCTCACATCTCTATTCCTGACTGATATATGCCTGGAAGCTTTTGTTTGAAAGAAGTTTAATTTCCTGAAAGAGAATCTTGATACTATCATTTTTATTTGGCTTCCCAGTAAAGTTAGACACAGTGGAAGAAACTGGATGGGTTGAAAGAGAAGGTAGTTTGTATGACTCACAATTCCCATCAATATCTATCCATTCATTCATTCATTGAATAAATGATAAAGTTTGGTAAGCTATCCATATAGGCTAGGGGCTAAGCCCTGGAAGTACAAATGTAAAAAAGGAAGAAAGTTCTTGCCCTCAAAGGGATTATATTCTAGTGGGGGAAAAAAGATACATAAAGTTGAGATCTTGAACAGAGAAGGTGTTGGTAGGCACAGCAACATGGTTTGGAAATAGCCCAGAAGTTACATGAGGGTCTGGTTTCAGGCAAGAAACAGCAGAAGTTCACCTATCAGGTGGTTCCAGGAGCAAAGGCCAAGGTTCCATCAGCAGTTGGCTTGATTCCTCAAACATTGTTATCTACTAAATTTGTTCATTACCTGCTTTTTGCATAACCGTCAGGATTACAAATGTGTACAACGCATGGCCCATTGGTTCAAAAAATTTGTAATCTAGTTAATGAGACAAAAAAAATATGTTACTCTGCAGTAAAATACCAAATCAGTGGTAAATGCTTTAAATAGTATAGGAATTTGGAGGTGGGGGAGATCTGGGTGGTTCAGAGTGGTCAAGAAAGATTTCAAGGAGGAGATCAGATTTGAACTAGTCTTATAAGGCTTTGGTAAGTCAGAAGAGGGATGGGGAGGACACATCCCAAATTAGAAAGATAACACAGCCATGGGACACATGGGAAAAAGCTTATTATATTTAGAGATGGGAAGTGGGACAACAAGTGGATCACTATATCGTTTTTAAAAATTAATTAATTAATTAATTATATTAAAAATGTTTTCCATGGTTACATGATTCATGTTTTCTCCCTCCCCTCATACCTTCCCCCTTCCAAGGTTGATAAGCAATTCCACTGTGTTATATATAAATATAATAGGATCACAATGTCTTGAGGACATACTAGAGTCATGTTGCAATTAGTAGGAGATGAGTTTTGAATGACAAATTGGGCAAAATTATACAGGGGCTTGAGCATCAAGTGGATGGGTTGGGGGAAACATGGAGAGTCACTGGAAGTCTTTTTTCCCCCTGTATTTTATTTTATTTTTTAAATTTATTTAATTAATTTAGAATATTTTTCCATAGTTACAAGATTCATGTTCTTTCCCTTTCCTCTCCCCCTCCCATGGCCAACGTGCAATTCCACTGGGTTTTACATGTGTCATTGATTAAGACCTATTTCCATATTATTGATATTTGTACTAGGTTGATTGCTTAGAGTCTACATTCCCAATCACATCCCCATCGAACCATGTGACCAAACAGTTGTTTTTCTTCTGTGTTTCTGCTCCCACAGTTCTTCCTCTGGATGTGGACAGTGTTCTTTCTCATAAGTCCCTCAGAATTGTTTTGGATCATTGCATTGCTGCAAGTAGAGAAGTCCATTACGTTTGATTGTGCCACAGTGTCTCTGTGTACAATGTTCTCCTGGTTCTGCTCCTTTCACTCTGCTTCAATTCCTAAAGGTCATTCCAGTTCATATGGAATTCTTCCAGTCATTGGAAGTCTTTTGAGAAGGAAAAGTGACATAGTAAAAGTGGTATCTACCATTCAAGGTGTAGTTTAAATGTCACTTCTACCATGAAGTCTTCCCTGATCATCTCTCTGCCTTCTCAGCCTGAAATTATCTGCCCCTCTTATGATTTCCTAGAATTTTATGTTACGTACTTGTATTACAATTTATATTATTTCTCTTTATCACTTCTACTAGATTGTAAGTTCCTTGTTGGCAGGCATGTTTTATTTTTATTTGCTTCTTTCCTAGCACCTAACATTGCACATAGTAGGTACTTAATAAAGTCTTGTAAAACAGATGAATAATATTTTTAGAAGATTAATCAGCAATAAGTAAGATATATGGAAATGGGGGACATGAAAGTCTAGAACTAGGGAGGCCTTCTAGAAAGTTATTTAAATAATCTGTCTTAGAGTTAAAATAGTATTCTTTTTACTATTGTATGGCATGAACATTTATTGAGTGCCTACTGTGATGCCTGTCATTGTGCCAGGTGCTGTTTCCAATATGACCAGCTGTTTCAACTATGGTGGTCTTAGAAGAATTGGATAGGGATGGGGAAAGATTAGATGATCTGAATTCCCTCCCAGCTCTCCAATTGCAACCCTAGGTGTTCTTGTGAAGCATGGGGACTCTGTTCTTCTGGCTCTCCCTTCCATTCCCCAAAGGGGTTGGAATGAAAATCCTCATGGAACACTCCTACTAGGCTTGCTTAGTGGTGGGACTTTCTTTGCTAACCCCTCCTTCTTTCCCTTCCCTTCTGGATCTGGGCAGAAGAGAACCTAGCAGTAGCCCATGCTCATACTTTTAGCCACCATCATGGTTACAAATAGCTCATTCTTTTAGGAGAAATCAAATTCAGTTTTAAGGTTCTGCTTGAGAGAGTTATAGAATTTCCTCCCCACCAGGCATTTAGCAGTTTGCCTGTGTGTCTGAAGATCTCATCAGATTGCAGTCTCCATACCTCTCCAGTAACCACTGATGTCTTACTGTTTGCTGTCTCAGTGATGGGGAATGGAGGCAATGCCCTCCCACTACTTCTAAAACCTCAGCTACCAAAACAGTGCCTCTGGCACCAGGAAGAGTGACCCCCAATACCTTTCTCTCCAGTTTCCTTTGGCTCTTCTCCTTTCTTTTGTCTTTCTGAGAATTAGAAAATGGTTTAAAAGTGCTGTCTTTTTGAGTATCCTACCTTAACATTCAATAGCTGGGGTAAATCTTATCCCATCCCAACTAGAGAGCCCAAACTGCTAAGCAAGCCCCTGGATACTTTATCCTTTCTTATGCAAACAATGAAACTCCTTTTATGGGTATATCACACTATGATTAAAATGCATTGTTTTGGGGGGCAGCTGGGTGGCTCAATGGACTAAGATGGCAGACCTAGAGATGGCAGGTCCTGGGTTCAAATGTGACCTCAGACACTTCCTAGCTGGGTGACCCTGGGCAAGTCACTTAACCCCTACAGTATTGATTCTATTTAAGATTTTTGCATCTATGTTCATTAAGGAAATTGGTCTGTAGTTTTCTTTCTCTTGTTTTTGGTATTCCTGGTGTGGGAATCAGTACCATATTTGTGTCATAAAATGAAGTTGGTAAGATTCCTTCTTTGCTTTTTTTTTGTCAAATAGTTTATGTATTATTGGGATTAGTGGTTCTTTAAATGTTTGATAGAATTCACTTGTGAATCCATTAGGCCTTGAACAATATTGATTTTAAGATGGAAGGCAGGGGTTTAAAAAATATATTGTTTTTACATTTTTTTTTTTGAGATCAGGTCTCTCTATTTTGCCCAAGCTGGAAGTGCATCATTGAATCTGTTCCATTTTTCCAACCAAGGCTTTTTTGTCCCTCCTTAGGAAAGCTTAGTGTCTTCTTATCTCTGATTTCCTCTACTTTAAGAGGTTTACTATGTTTCTATCATATTTCTTGTTTGATAAATGATAAGTTTTAGGTCTACTAAACTCATGATTTCAAGCTATCTACTAACCCCAGCTCCCCCCCCCCCCAATAGCAAGGTCTATAGGTAGGCCTGGTTTAAAAAAATTGCATTATAAGCATAGTGGATATAGAGTACCAGGCCTGGAGTTGGGAGGCTCTGAGTTCAGTTTTGGCCTCAAATGCTTCCTGGCTACGTGACCTTGGGCAAATCACTTAACCCCCGTTTGTCTATCCTTTGCCCTTCTGCCTTAGAATTGATTCTAAAACAGAAGGTAAAGGTTTAAAAATACATTATGAAGGAAGATATGATGGCTCTTGGTGTATGATTAAGTATGGGAAGGGGCATTTAGTGGGTGCCACACAAAGGAATGAGGAATCAAAGATGACTAAAGTTTTGGGATTGAATGATTAGGATAATTACAAAAAATGCTTGCTAGGTCATTTTTGGGGTCCCAAGAATGAAAGGCCCTTGTGTACAGAGAGCACTGCTTCTGCTCATTGCTGACATTTTGAGATTGTCCTTTAGATGTGAGTCTAATTCCCAGGATGGCCAGTAGCTAAGACACTCACACATACACACACACACACACAGACACTGAGAGGCACCCAGAGAAATCTCTAGCTCCCAGCTAGTCTTAGGAGTAAGAGTGGATTAGGAGTTCTTTCTGCCAATAGTGCAAGTGATGGAGATGAGCTGTCAAGGCTAAATATATGTTAGGTCCCTTTTTACTTCCCTTCCCCCTCAATCTAACCAAATCTGACTCTGTTTGGCAGTGAAAACTGCAGAATGAAGTGGAACTTAGCCTTTGGAGTTAAGCTCTCCATAAATCAAATGAAAAGAGAAAAACAAATATTTAGAGGATATTTTGTTTGGATTTGTTACAATTAAGGTTTCCTTGGCTCCATTAAATATAAGACAACAGACCCTTTGTGATAGTTCATAGCTGACTTTAAGGAGTATACCTTCCTGTCTTAGAACCTTCCTACTCTTTCTAAAAGGGAGCTATGTGTCTATTCTCTCTGCAGTTCATGTCTAGAAACTAACAGAATAAAACTAGCTCTCTGAGGCCATTAGGATAAAATGCTCATTGTCTTTCATTTGTCATTGTTCTGATTTAGAAGTTTATCCTGATGGAAAATGTGACCTCTTACAGAAATGAGCAATTGTAGGGATGATGCGTCTTACTTTGGCCCCATCTCCCATGTTTCCTATCCAAGTCATGTTAATCCACTTACGATGTTCCTAAATTGGATGATCCTGGGCTAAGCAAGTACTGAGATTGGCTTCTGATCCAGGAAATGAATAGGAGGTTTCCTGACAGGCAGAAGTTGCCTCATTTCCAAGGCCTCCTTGTTTCTGGTGCTGTATTGTTTTGGTGGATGTTTGTCTGGTTTCTGATTCTTTGACCTTCCTTTTACTTACGCTACCTATAGATTTCCTGATTACTAGCTCCTAGGTCTGGTCCTGACAGACAGATTATGGCTGTCCTTCAAGCTAAGGCCTCTTTTGAGATCTTTCCTTTCTAGCCCTGTCCTACCTTATACAGAGTATCTCTCAGATTGCTAAAACTAGCTCTCTCTTGAGTCCAGAGCCTGCTCTCTTTTTGGCTACTAGAGGTGCTGGCCCTCTGGTCTTGAGGGTACTGCCTCCCTGTGTCTGTCTGGAGAATGCCTGTGTCTTTCTGTTCCCAACTGGATTCATTACCTTCTATTGGTGGGGCCTTTCTCATTTGAAGTACCATGGCCCACAGAGGTAGGATAAGGAGGAGAGAAAAGTGTCTCTTCTCTGCCCAAAATGACACCCTCTAAGGAACTGACTTTCTTTCTGATTACTGGCTTGAGATGACTGGAATGCTCCAATTACTTTGAACTCTGCAACTTTCCTAGGTAGCCTTGACCATTCAAACTCTCCAGAGACGTGGCCAGTAGCTCTGCCAATGACACTATATCTTCTGATTTGACTAGAGAAAAGTGGTCCTTAGGGTTTTTGAAATCTTATTAACCTGATAGTTCATCATCTGTTATTCACCTATGGTGGGAAACCAAATAATTCCTGTATCCTTCCCACTCACCCCCTTAAATTCATAATGAATTTTATATAGTCATGGAGTTAATACTGCTCTCCTTGAGTGCTTCCTAATCTATTTCTTCTGGCAACTAGTTTGTGAGCTTCATTTATCAGGGCTGATCTCAAGGGGGCAGGGGAGGTGAGCAGTGGCCAAACTTGACATGAGGGGTCATGGCACTCTATCTGTTTTTGTCTGGTCCTCAGGATCAGAATGGTTTCTAAAAACTGTGGACCATACTTTGCTGACCACTGAGCCACTTTTTTTAACATGAATGACTTTATGAGGAAGTTTTGATGAAGGAGGAGAGAAGGATGATATTGGAATGGCAAAGAAAACAGCCTAAAGAAAAGAATAGATGGGAGGAAAGAAGCTGTGCTTCACCTGTTTCGAAATCTAGGCAGGGAGGAGTATGTAGATATGGACTGAAGGAAAAAATGGAAAAGAGAGATTCTGAAGTATAGTATGCAGTCTATGAAGGAAGAAGTTTTAGCTTGAACTTGAGCTGATACATTAGTTGTGAAAGATATAGATTTGAATGTTTGAAGATCTCTTTCTAGTTCTAGGATGGCTAATCTCCCTTTTTATGACCTTGAGGAATATATTTTTTAAAGTGTGAGAAAATTGTGTTTAAAAAAAGATAATGTGGATATGGGTATATGAAATATCTAGGAAATACCATCAGAAAGACTTCATTATGTCATCAGTGAACCCTGAATAAACCAATCTTCAAGCATATTGTCTGTACCTAAGAAGTAGTAAGTATGTATTTGGGTATCTGTGTAGTTATAGATACACACTTATATAAAAGGATGTTTATAGAGAGCCAGCTCTATATAGTAGGGGTCCTGAGTGGCATTTTGTGGCGTCAGATTGTTAAGACAGGAAAAAGAAAATGAGAACAACCAGACTAGTGATTAGCCCATGTTGATCCAATGCTATGGGATTTGGACTTTATTTTATACTGGTTTCAAACAAAGAAGACAAAGAAAGAGTCACAGCTGTGAAGGGGTTACAAATCATACACAATCCATTAAAGTCTAAAAGGTGGAGATATAGGTACAAGGACAAGGGCCAAATTCCAACCACCAATTAGTAGGGGTTAATTCTGGGAGCAGAAATATATTTCATGGAGATGTTTACTCATTGTGTTCTGCCTTGATTTACAGGTCTGCACCTGGTCAGATAGTCTGGAATAAATTGTCTGTCTAGGCCTTATCTAAGTAATATATTTTTTAGGGTTTAGGCTTCTTAATTATCAAGGAGAGAAATTGTTAACTCAGTAGCTACTGGCCTGATTAAGGACTCAAAGCTTTTCAATAAGGCTATAATGTTTTTCCAATAAGAAAAGGTATGGATCATAAAAGGTGACAAAAGAGGGTCTCAGATTTTTATCTATTCTCTTATTGGCTTCCCACAGATGTTACCTTCTACCTCATAATCACAGAAGGTCCAGAATATAATCACAAAATATTAAGTAGGCACTTAGGAGTTTCCATGTATTTCCATCACAATGTGTAAATTATTCCTTAATTTAATAGGATTATAAGTTTTTTGTGTGTGTGGTTGATTTTTAATTTTAAAAATGATTAAATTTTTTTTATTTTAGGGCTTTGGACACTGAATGAATGCAATTCATATCATATATGAAACATGATTGGCTGAAAGAATCAGGCATTCCACTCAACAGTTGGAAGATACAAGAATAAGAGTGCTTTGTGGAGGTAGATCCTCTTTTCCTCTCTCTATCTGTGAGGCCATTGGAGCTACTGTGCCAGTGGGAGATAGAACAACTAGCTAGGAGCAGAGACACATACTAAAGACAGGCATGGATGTGGACAAGCTCTCATTCAAGAAAGGAGGCAGTTTTAAGGAGCATCATCCTCTTGGCAGTTAGGAGAGATAGCTATAGACCTAAGAAAAAAGGCAGATCCTGGGAACTCAGCTAAACAGCCTTCCCAGCAGAGAGCTATTTCCAATGGGAACTGCATAAGGAAATCTGTGAAGAAAGAAAAGATTTCTAATCCTTGAAGTGACAGGAGTGGTAAATTAACCTTTGCCACATATATGTTCTACCCTTGTGACTCACTATAATTTTGCTCTAAGTTTGAGCCTAAAAGGGCACTCTGTGATTGTAAGATAGTGCATCACAGATTCTCTATTTCTTTTCCCTTTTTCTTTTTTCAGTCATATGTAGAAACAATTTTTGACAATTGTTTTCTGAGATTTTAGGATTCAAATTTTTTTCCTGTTTCCTTTCCTCTCTCTCTCTGAGTCAATAAATAGTCTTAGATCATACCAGTACTTTCATGGAATACATATTTCCATATTGTTCATGTCATGATAGAAGACACATTTAACACAAACAATAAAAACCTCATGAAGGAAATAAAGTGAAAGATGGTCCTCTTTGGTCTGCACTCAGACTCCAACAGTTCCTTCTTTGGCTATGAATAGCATTTTTCACCATGAATCACTTGTGGTTTTCTGGGAAACTTACTTTGCTGCTAATGGTCTAGTCCTTCACAGTTGATCATCATAAAAGTATTCTCCTGGTTCTGCTCACTTCAGTGTGCATCAGTTCATGTATCTTTTTCTGGATTTTTCTAAACTCATCCTGTTGGTCATTTCTTATAGTGAAATAGTTTCCTATTACAAGCATAACCCAAAACTTGTTCATGAATTCCCCAATTGATGGATACCCCCTCAGCTTCCAATTCTTTGTCACTACAAAAAGAGCTGCTAAAAATATTTTGGTATGGCTAAGTCATTTTCCCTTTTCCCTGATCTCTTCACAGAGTTTCAGTGGGAATGATTTTACACATTGTCATCTCACTAAATATCAATATAACCTTTAATAAGACCTAATTATCTACTGGTTGGTTGTTAATAGGAATGCCAGTGGGGGCTCATGAGCAACAGCAGTAAGATTGCACTACAGGATTTATCCCCACAACAACCCTACTTACCCTGTGAGTGCAAGTTAGTAGAACAGCTCACTGGGAGTGCTATACTCACATACATGTATACATATCCACATACTCATGTAATCTTTCTGTCCAACTCAGTTCCTTAGAGGATCATTTTTGGGGAATGTTTTTAGATAATACACTTTTTCAGCATAAAAGCAGTTTCCGCAGGAGAAATTCATCATCCTTTTTCTCTGAGTTCTCAGTCATAAACCTTGAGTACTAGATTTGAGGTCAGAGGACCTGATTTAGCTCTGCTGTGAACTTGGGAAAGCAAAATTTGGTCTTGACAATGAGAAAGAACCACCCACTTAGCCCACATCCATAGATTTATAAATAAGCTATTGAAAAGCAAGTAGTACCTACCTAGTGAAGATTTGTGATTTCATGTGCAGCCCTCTTTTTTTTTTTGTCCTCCTTTGTATAATGGAAATGCTCATCTTATTTGCCAGCACAAATTCAGGCTAAAAATATAATAATATAAGAAAACAAATAAGCGAGATTTGAAAATACTGGTTTTGTCCCAAGAAGCCACAGAAACACAAGAAAGATCAATAGTGAATTACTGAAAGCTGACCATTATTTGAGAGGAATAAGGGCTGAGCTTCTAATCCTGGAATATTTCGCCTTATAGTTTTGAGTATTCTTTCTCAAAACATCAGACTTGCAATACCTATCCATTAATAAACATTTATGAAATGCTTATACTATGTGCTAAGCCTGGGAATGCTTCCTAGAGGAAGCCTTCTCTAACCCCTCTTATTTCTAGTGCTTTCCCTCTTTTGATTACTTTCTATTTATCCTTTACATAGCTTGCTTTGTATTTATTCCTTTGCATGTTCTCTACCTCATTAGATTGTAAGCTCCTTGAAGGCAAAGGCTTTCTTTTGGTATCCCACCTCTTCCCACAGTGCCTGGCACATAGTAGGTGCTAAATAAATGTTTATTGATTGAGTAGAAATACCTTGAGAAAAGAAAATTGGTTTCAAGAGAACCCCTTGCCTCCCTTCTGTGACTTCACTTTTTGTGTGAATGTGCTAGTGTTATTGTTGGAGATCTAGGCCCAGTCATTTCTAGAAAAAAAAAAATTAGTTTGGGCTCAGCTGATTAAGACCTGATTGTTTTGGCAAATAATTAATTGGTGAGTCGAGTAATCTGATTAGTTGTGAGTAATCTCTGGGTATCTACAGTGGTAATGCTTTGTTCAGTTTCATGGCAGTCCCTCCTATTTTAAAAATAACCACAAAAAACCAGGCCCATCCTTCCAGCTTGGGTGTGCATCTGACTTGTTAGGCTCCCTAGTAGCCATCCAGGCTGCAGGTGCAAGGTAGCTAATAAGTAACTCAATTGTAATTTTTATTTAGCTACATGAACTTAACACAGGGCTTAATTGCTGTTGCCTAAGTGAACCATGTAATCACAAATTGGGCCCTTTACATCTTGTCACTTGCTGCAAAGAGAAGTGCTTTTAGCTGGAATTCTGATTTTCAGTTTGGGCTAATACTGAAATCTGAAATGTTTTTCTGATGGGAGGGAAGGAGGGAAGGAGGCCAGACCAGAGGGAGTTGTGAGTAACTGAGCTGGGCGTTTAAATGCCTCAATGCAAAGGCTGGTTTGTCTCTGCCTCAGTCCAAAGCCTCTCCTTCGGCTTCCTCCTTTAGCTGGCCCATTGCTTTCTAATCCTGATCCTGAGTATTGATTGGCTCCTTGTTTAATTATCCAGCACTTTGTATTTTCCACCAATCAATTTCACTTCTGGAATGCCAGAGCCTTGTTTCTCAAGGAGGAGGGGATCAATTAATCTTTGTTTGCTTTTTTAATTCCTGCCCGGAACATAGTACATTCACAAACAGGTTAATTTTAAATCCACAATCCTTGACCTTTTTCTTTTAACTTCAGTGATGTTAAAGCCCTATCAACATCCTCTTATTGCTTACCTAGACTTATTCTGGTGCTTAACTACTGCAGATTTCTGACTACATTTTTTTTCCCTTTGGCCCATGGGACACAGCTGTCCAAAGTCCTTTAGTTTCTCTTTTCCAGTCTAAAGTCCTTAAGGGCAGAGGTTTTCAGGAAATGCTGACTATATGTGTCTAGAAGGAGGGCCAGATCTCAGTGGCAAAAAGAAAAGGTGTTAGACCCTCCTTTTCTTTGGCCAGCTGATAGAGCATTTCTCAGTCTATCTTCCCCTCAAACACATTCTTTATCCAGAATCCTCAGTGCTTCCTGATTTGAATGAGGAACTACAGGGATCATCCAAAGCATTTTTTAAAAAAATGACAAAAAGAAAATGTGCTACTTGACATTCACGTGGCATTTTATAATTTTCCTTCTTATTTTCTAAATTTTTACGGACTTCTTTTCATTTTATATCACCTTTATATCACCTTCCCCCCTCTCCCCCCTAATCCCCCCAGTTGTCAATAGAACATGGATAAAATTGACCTCAGACCCTTGCTATGTATTCTTTCCCTTTCCTTGGCTGGAATGTCATCCTTTGTAACAAAGAATAAAGAAAAAAGTGGGTGGAGGAAATAATAATTATAGTTAGTATTTACATAGTGCTTTAAGGTGTGGCCAAACCATTTATAAATGTTATTTCTTTTGATCTTCAAGACAAACTTGTGAAATATGTACAATTTTTATTCCTATACTGTAGAGAAGGTAATGGCTAGCTTACCTAGGGCCACATAACCAGTAAGTAGATAGGGCAAGATTTAAAATCAGGTTTTTCTGACTCTAAGGCCAATATTCCACCTCTGCCTCAGTTCTACTAAGTTAAAGAACACATGAAATACATCTGGCTTTGTATGTATTGTTTCATACCTGTAGCCACGACCTTTCCATAGCCTTTACACATGCATCATATTTGAGCAACTCCCAGTAATCCTAGAAGGTAAATACAATAGTTGGCAGTGGCAGCAAAATGGTGGAACTGGGATGATATCCTGGCACTGAACTTTTACTACCTCTGACCTTGGATCATCTACTTCCCTTTGGATCTCTATTTTCTCATCTGTAAAATAAATGGGTGGGGAGGATAGTATTCCAGCTCCAAAAGCCCTTCTAGTTTTAAATCTATGACTCTATGACTCCATTTTGCAAACAAAAATACTGTGGCACATCACGGTTTAAATGACTTTCAAGGCCACCATGAAGAGCTGGGGCTAGAACTGTGGTCATCTTCAGCCTGGGCAGATAAATGGCCTTTTCCATTAGATTCTGTCGCTTGTTAACCAAAGGGAACATTTTATTTGCCCACACAAATTTTAGGTTGGTGATGCCCCTCCTAGGCCTCTGCAAATAAAACTTTTGTCCTCTGTTGGTTGTTTTTCTTCCTGATTAAGCTTAGAACTTTGGACGCTGTTTGCCCCAGTCCCTTGTTCCTCTGGGTTGGTCTGAGGCTCTGTTGATGGTGATATCACAAACCTACTGGGCCATTTGCCACAATTTATCACCTTGGCTTCCAAAACAACTTTGTTTTGGCATAACCTTGAAGTTGAAGATGAGGTCAGAAGTGCTTTAGGGAGCTATATTGGGATTCTTTCACAGCACCTGAACACATTCTGCCTGTCTCTGGCTAATGCGGGCTGTCCTTTGCCTGATTAAGTACAAAATTCATTCAAAAGCAGGAAAAGTGCCAACTATGGAAGAAGGCACCTCAAGGGATTGATGTCCTTTATCCACTCCTAGGATATTAATACCATGGTAGTACAGCGGGGAGGGGAGCAGAAGCTCCCCATTAGTTTGACTTCAGTCTATGCTAGTAAGAATAAGTGTTAGCCTTTGGGGCTATTTAATCACACATCCATTTTCTGAGACTATTTAAAAGCAAAGCTTTTTGAATAGACTACCAAATAATTTTTTATGGGGATTCCCATAACGATTAATAATTGTGAGTGGCAATACCTCTCCAATAACTATCAGGATGAAACAACTTTAAAATGTGTTAGCCATCCAGATGCATTCTAAGTGGTCACCAGAGGCATCCCAGCAATGTTTATGTCTGTGAGTCACTTATAGGCAACTTCCTGGGATGGAACTCAAGAATGGAAGTTTGGAAATCCTTCTTTTTCATAATTTTCAGTGGGGAAGTGAGGAGACGACTCTGAGCAACTTCTTTTAATGACACATTCTCACTTTCTTAATACTGACCACTGAAAACAGAAATTATAATGATAGCTGGCATTTCTCTAGTTCTTTAAAGTTAGCAAAATGCCCTTGATTTATTAACTCATTTCAGTTTGCCATCAGTCCATCAATCAACAACCATTTACTAAGCAATTATTATTTGCCTTCTTCCATACTATAGGCCCTATAGGGGAAACAAAAAAAAAAAAAAGAAAAGAAAAAGGAAAAGAGATTTAGACCTCAAGGAATTTACATTCTAATGGAGGGTGGCAGAAGGGCAATTTGTATGTAAATAGACTGCTAGATCACAGTTTTCAATGGAGCTTGGAGCTGGAGGCAAAAAGGCCTGAGTTCAAAATTAACCTCACACTCTTGCTATGTACACGACCCTGGGTAAGTCACTTACTTTCTATCTGCCTCAGTTTCCTTGACTATAAAGTAAGAAATAGCACCTACCTCTCAGAGTTGTTGTGAGGATCAAATGAAATAATACTTCTGAAATGTTTAGCACAATACGTGGCACACAGTAAGTACTTAATAAATGTTTCCTTCTTTAATAATAGACATATTCAAGATTATAGGTACTATTTCCATTTTAAAGGTGAAAAATTTGAAACCCAGTATGGTTACTACTTACCAAGGATCAGTAGCTAGTAAGTATCATTTGAACTCAGGTTTTTGTGGTTCTAAATTTACTTTCTGATGCCTTATTGTTCTGGTTTGAAAAAAGGATACAAGCATAAGCTATATTTATTTCTGATGATGGTGGTTGTCCTTAAAACCACCAAAGCTTATTTAGCATTATCTGGGATATTTTCTATGAAATTATGGTTTAAGATCAAGTAATTTTATAGCTGGAAGAGAATTTAAATATTATCTAGGCCTACCCTTTCATTTCAAAGGTGAAGAAAAGGGACATTTTCATTGGCTTTCTCCCATGGACAGCTCTTCTTCCTCATCTCTGCCTACTGACCTCCTGGCTTCCTTTAAGTGCCAAGTAAAATCCCATCTTCTACAGGAAGCCTTTCCTGATCCCTCTTAATTCTAATGCCTTCTTTCTTAATTGTTTCTAGCTTTTCCTGTATATAGCTTGCTTTATTTGTACATTTTTGGTTGCTTTTTGTCTCCCCTATTTGATTAAGAGCTCCTTGAGGTCAAAGGTTGTCTTCTGCCTCTTTTTATGTCCTGTTGATACATAGTAGGTACTCAATAAATGTTTATTGGTTTCCTAAATGGAAAGGTCTCTGAGAAATGGTGACTTGCACAAGGTCATATAACTAATTAGGGGCAGAGTTGGTACCAGATTCCAAGTTGCCTGATTCCTTGCCCAGCACTCTCCCTATTTTATCCCACTAATTCTTTCTTTCTTCCTTTCTTTCTTTCTTTCTTTCTTTCTTTCTTTCTTTCTTTCTTTCTTTCTTTCTTTCTTTCTTTCTTTCTTTCTTTCTTTCTTTCTTTCTTTCT
>NC_058130.1:473300045-473311394 GCF_016433145.1 Gracilinanus agilis | reverse complement strand
TTCTTTCTTTCTTTCTTTCTTTCTTTCTTTCTTTCTTTCTTTCTTTCTTTCTTTCTTTCTTTCTTTCTTTCTTTCTTTCTTTCTTTCTTTCTTTCACCTTTACCTTCTCTTTTGCTTTCTCGAATCACGTTTTTTGAGTCCAGAAAACACATAGGATAAGGAAAACCAATTATGTTGAAGTATGGTTATTGGATTATTTATTTTTATTATTTTATATTTTATTATTTTACATTTATTTTATTTTTATTGGATTATTTTTTAAAAATCATGAAAAGAATCCTTGATCTCTCTAATGCAATCCCTTTCATTTCAAAGTGGAGGAAATGAAGGCCTGGAGATGCCCGGTAGACTTGCACCAGGTGGTCATTATTATTGCTGGTGTGGGACAAGTCCTTAGTTCTTCACTCTCAGGAGATGATGGTTCTTTCTGGAGCCCCAGACACCTTCTCAGTTCACACGGCTCTCCCCACAAGTTTTACTTGGGAGGTTCATGTTCATGCCACTGCTTAAGGATATAAATAGCCAGAAAGGTCAACCCTGCCTCTGAGGAGGCTGTGTCCAACATCAGTGTTGTCTAGGAAGACATTCAGTTGATGAATGATGGGGGAAGAAGGACTGGGCAGTATTCTTGGGAGCCATTCCCTAGAATTAAGTGCGGGTATCTCATTGTTCACAATATAATGCAAAACATGCGCCCTCCCTTTGCATGAGGAAGGGAGTCTCTACATAGCCTAGTGAAGTGTCTGTTTTTAATTTAGAAGCATCTATACAGGCAAGAAACTAACTGAAGAAAAGAAAATGCCAGGGAGGCCTTCGAGGCTGGAGAGCAGTTGTCTTTGTGGCCAAATTACAGAGCTTCAAGTTGTTTTTCATTTCCCTCCCCAAGAGTCCAGCTGTTATACTGCAGGCATCAATAGGCACAGTAGATTGCTTTTCATTCCCAGTGACTCCAAATTAGCAAATTCTTATTCATAAAAATGTTGTGCTTTTTCAGTGCATTGTTTGACACCTCAGCTTTTATATAAAACTCCAGCAAATGAGACCAATTCTCCATCCCTGCAGGTGCAGAGTGGATAGCTGCAACCCTGCCACGAAGAAACCCAGTCCGGGGTGATAAGGGGAGAGAAGGCCTGGTTCCTAGGTGTGAGCAGAACAACCAGATGCTTGGTGTCTTCCCCCCTCCACCCCAACTAGGATATTTAGGGGTGAGATCCAAGACCATGGAGAAGCAGCTGGGGACAAATGATGGGGCCAGAGTGACACTGAGGATGAGCCTGAGTAGTTTTCTTCGTAGTGGGTTTGGTCATAAGACTTTTAGAAAGTCCTTCCATTAAAAATGGGAGTGTTGTGCTTTTTTTTTGTGTGTGTGTGTTCTCTCTTGATACAGCTAATATTACCCTGAGGCTATATATCCTTCCTTACTAAGTCTATACTACAGAAAGAAAACTGCCTTTTAGCAGAACTCACTTGGTAAAAACAATTTTGTGGATACCGATTTATTTTTCTGAAGTCCTTGAATAAATAACTTTGCTGCCTCAAGTACCAAATGACCTCTGTACATCAGTAATTTTCATGCTGTACTTCAGAATATAACCACCCTTGGGAAGATGGATAGTCTGAGTTATTTGAAGGCTCTGAGCTCACTCATGGTAGAGTATTTACCTCCATGCCCTGAATCTTTTTATCTTTCCATTTCTGGGATCCAAAGATCTGAAGAGCCGAATAAATTCTACTAGTCATCCAACTTTGATTGCCGTAGAAGAAAAAAAAAATTCTTCCAAAACTTCCATATTTCATTGGGTCAGCAGCTGCAACAGGCCTCCCTAAAGCTCTGTTCCTTTTCTAATAGTATTACAAACTTGTAATGCAATATTTAACCAGCTTTAATTAGGTATGATGTCAATTCACCAAATGCTTGCCTTAAACATAGTGATTTTCCATTTTTGTTTGTTATGTCAGTGTTATAGATCTGGCAGAGGCCTGGGAGAGCCCAGGGAGGGCAGCCTTTCCAAGCACACCCAGTGGACTCTGGTGATGCTATCATCGTGTGAACTTCAGACCATGTGAAGATCCTGTTTCCAGCCTGCTCACCACATGCAGAAGAGGGAGTTTTTAATTGGCGACCAAACCAAACTGAGAATGTATTCAGAAGCCACTCACTGACCAAGGTATTTTTTTCTTTTGTGCCTGACTATGTTGGAGGGAGGAGGATAGGGCTGCTCTCAACGTCTGGGTGGGGAGAGAGGGACCTTGGGTCCTTATTTCTTGAAGTGGGTTGCTCATGGCCATGAGCTCATAATTTGTTGTTTTTCTGTTGCTTCTGTCTTGGTGGTATTTATTGTTTCTTGCTCTTGGTTGATGGCAGTCAGTCAATAAGTATTATTATATTCTTATTATGTGCCAAGCATAAGATCTGGGGTTACAAAAAAGGGCAGAAATGGCTCCTTTCCTTGAAAAGCTCATATTTCAATGGGGGACATGATATACCAACAACTCTATACAAATGAGAATATACAGAATTTATTGAAGATACTCACAGAGGGAAGATCAATTAAATTAAAGGGGTCAAGGAAAGTCTGATTGTAGAAGATATAAAAACTGTAGAGCTTGGCAATTTATTAGATATAGAGGATGAGAGAAAGTGAGGATGCTTATCTTTACAAAGATGACATACAGACTGCAAGCCTAAGGGATCTGGATGATGCTTATCCTCCTCTTAGGAATAGGGAAGGATAAGTTTAAAATATCTATGGGACATCTAGTTCAAGCTAGGCAATAAATGGTTGAAAAAGAAAGAACTGAAATCAGAAGAAAGGTTAGGTTATATTTGAATGTTATTAAATAACAAGGATAAAGAGATCTGGGAATCATGTGCACAGAAATGATCATTGAATCTGTTGGACCTGATGAGATCACCAAGCAACATAATATAGAGAAGAGAAGAAGGCCCAGATCATCCTTGGGAAACATATCTTTGTGTGACCTGTATGAAGGTCAGCAAAGAAGACTGAGGAGTGGTCAGATAACTAGGAGGAGAACCAAGAGAGAGCAGTGTTATGAAAACCTAGAGAGGAGAGAATTATTAGGAATAAGGTGATCCAGCAGTGTCAAAAGGTTCAGTGAGGTTTAGAAGGATTGAGTTTGTGGGAAGGCCATTAAATTTAGCAATTTGAAAGGTTAGGAAAATGAGTTGTCAGGTCAGAGTTAGCATTCTTATAACACAAACCCAAGGTATAATAAGAATCCAATCTTATTATTGGAATAACCCTGTACACAAGATGCCAGGCCTTAGAAGAAGGGAATTATCCATGGTCTTTTCATTTTCAGATGCGAACGTGGTGAGGCAAATGAATTGTTGGAATTATTTATGCTTGAGCCTACTTTCCTCAGGAACCAAGGTGGCATAAAGGGAGAGTGTGCTCTTTGGGGAAGAAAATATTTATAATTCTGTTCTTATCTTCTCAGTAAATATCCCCATTTGTAAAAGCTATTTTACTCTAATTGTTCTATTTCTTCTAATAATAGAATTATTCTAATTCTAAAAAAAAGTAATCTGTTTCATTTATTTATTAAAAATAGATTTTAAAAACCCCTTACCTTCTGTCTTAAAATCAATACTGTGTATTGGTTCTAAGGCAGAAGAGTGGTAAGAGCTAGGCAATGGGGGTTAAGTGACTTGCCCAGGGTTTCACAGCTAAGAAGTGTCTGAGGCCAGATTTGAACCTAGGACCTCCCATCTCTAGGCTTGACTCTCAATCTACTGAGCCACCCAGCTGCCCCCTCTAATCAATTTTAAATGATACTGGGGTACTAGTACTGGTGACTGATTTCAGAAAGAATATACCAGAATGGGGGCTTGAGCCTAGTAGTATTAGCAATAAATCCTCTATCTTCTCAGGAATATCTCTATTTTTTTTTCTTTTGGAGATTTTGCATGTGTTTGCTTGTTTCTCAACATTTCCTATTGCTTTTGGGTTTTGCTCTTTTTTCCCTGTAGAAATTTTCAAGGATCAAGAGGTTTTTTTTGGCTGCTATTTGCTCATATTCCCACTTGTGGACTGGGAAATCTGCAAGTTGTTGGCCATTTCCCTTTTAGCTTCTGGCTCTAAGTGTTTTGCCCTGGGGCTGTCTTCTCTCCTGCTGTAGAGGTCTGAGCATGCCTATTGCTGTGAAACTCTATACCTCACTGCCAGGCCTGGGACTTCCAGGGGTAGGCGCTGTTTTGTTGGCGTAGCCCTTGTCCAGGAATTCTGAAGTTGTGTAGGTCCTGGCCCAATTGGAGGGTGTTGGAGGGAGGGCACTATTGTCCTGTGCTTTTCTTGCTTCTGGTTCCCCCTTATATCATGAAAATTCACCCTCTCTCTGCCTACCTTTCACATTGTGTTCATTAGGAGAGCCCCCTCGCTGGTGTTGCTTTGACTCCTGTCCCTTTGAGGCACTTTTTAAAGACTAGAAAGACATTCAGAGCAGTTTCAGGTATTTGTGGCTACTAAACCACCATCTTGGCTCTGGCCCAATGGGAGATCTAGCCAACCTTTCTGTGTGTGGGTTAGGAGAGTGAGCCCAGTCTCAGTACAATGATGTCTTCTTGCCATATACTTTTATAAGATATCTTGTTGTCTTACTCAGCGTAGCTAGGTTCTTATTAGTATAAATAATATTACCCATACAAGGACTGCATTATTTAAATTTGCACTGCACATTTCCATTGGGCTGGAGCCAATGACCATATTTTACAGAAATTATAATTTTGAACCTTGGGAATTCAAATAATGCAATTCCTTCATGGGCTTCATCGTGGCCCAGCTGTACCATGTATTAAAGGCTAGTATCAGATCCTCCTGTGAATTGATTAAGGATCTCCTAGGGCAGAGCTCTGCCTCCCACCACCTTACATGCTAGCAAATTCTGAAAAGATTCCCCCAAAGAAAAGCCCCAAGAGTCCAACACAGGCCAGATGATGCGCATCCGCATCTGCCTGCCAAGTGTCCCCCTTCAAGGCTGTTTTCTCCCCAGGGGGATTCCACGCCCAGCTTCCTTAGCCCAGATGAGTGCTTAAGGAATGTTCCTTGGGAAAGCTTGTGGTGGCAATGGTGATGACAGCTTGGTTCCTCCATTCCCTGGCCTCTGTCCAGGGCTCCTGGACCCACCTAGCCTTCCCCATTTCAGGAAGCAAAACACAGTAGTCCTTTTCTCGATTTGAGATGGGGAGCTGAGAGAGGACTGATGAATGTTTTGAGCAAAGGAGGAACAATCCATAATCCTTCTTGTAGCAGGGACTGGAGAAACTGCACACCCTCGAGGTAAAGAATGATGGGGCCTGAGGAAAGGACAAATCCTGAGGGGCATGCTTTCTTCAGTTCTGTAAGCCAGTGTCAAATTATTAAGGCCTGATGGATCACCGTGTTAGGGGATAATTGTGCCCTTGAACAGAGAACTACAGCAGCCCTGTTTGCAGACTGTTCTGCAGAACCTTGTTTTAGAAACAATGCAAGATCTGTCTTCAGAGGCCACAGGCTTAGCTCTTTTTGGGTACATGTTGCAATCACTACCCTTCTGTTCTCCAGCATAATCTTTAGCACAATGAAAGCATTTAATTCTCAGGGATGGGGTTTTCAAGAGCAAGCTAGGCCAGTGCAAGCAGGTAGGGAGGGATTCAGAGGGATTTTTCAAATTATATTTTCGTCTTGCTATGACAAAGTTCTCTCAAGTTTTAATGGACAACTTTACAGTATTACTACTAGGTAATTACCATGGAAATTATAGACTAGGTTTGAATGTTGAGAGTGAGAAATTATAGGTAATTTCTGGTATTTTGGTCCAGTTTCTATGGTAATCAGAATAATTGGGAATTAATTGCCTGTTGTTGCCATGGTTCTTTATGATAATTCCAGGTTGTCAATGCTAAAAAAACACCCAGGATTATATTTTCTTTATGACTTTGGTGCAATCTAGGATGTCTTGGAGGATACTTGGGTTTGCAACCTCATTTTGTTCATTGTGTCCACTTGAGGCCATGTCTAATCAAATACATGTACCTTTGCTTTAAAAAGAAGGAAGGAACCTCTTTTTATTCAGTTGCTTTGATCTGCTTTTCAAATGTTCCTTGTTTATTTGTTGGCGTTTTCCACTTACATCTAGGACAAAATAGTCACGATTGATGAATGAATTAAATGAGGAATTAATTAAATAAATTTAAATAATTTAAATAAGTAAATTAAACCTGGTTACCGCACAAAAAGCAATTGTGAACTGCAGTAACTGTGGCAGAGCAAGAGGATGAAATCACATTGGGGGAATTGGGAAATCCGCAAGTGTTATTGCTGTCCATTGTTGACTGCTTGGGAGAACAGAATCCTGGTTGACCTGCTAGGCAAGCAAGCAAGCCAACTTTGCTTCTACATGTAGAGCCACGATCAAGGACTTGGCTTGAAGTGATTGATCAATTCTCCCAAGTCTGGATCTGAGGAGGATTGTGATGGGGAAAATGAATTGGCTCCGAGGGCAGAACAAGGAGTCATGGGTAAAAGCTACAGAGATAAAATTAGGTTTGATGTGAAGAAAGATTTCATGACAATTAGAGCTAAGTAGAGTGGATCACTTGAGGGGTTTGTGGGTTTCCATTGACTGGAGGTCTTCAAGAGAATGCTAGATGCCTGTTTGGTCAAGTCTCTTGAGCTCTTTGATCCCCAGACTTGCCTTCCATGAAAAAATGAAGGCTTTGGATTAGATAGTCTTTGAGGTTCTCTCCAGACATAAATTTATGGTCCTCTGATCTTGGGACTTATCTGGTATGTTCTAAAGGTCTTTCTTTTTAAGTGTTCAGTACACTAGACAGCCTGGGAGGTTCTCATCTGCCCTGAAATGATGTGATTCTGAAATAGGGTCTTAGTCATAATGTTCAATCCTTTTTAGTTGTGTCTGGCTCTTTATGACCCCATTTGGGTTTTCTTGGCAGATATATTGGAATGGCTTTCCATCTCCTTCTTTACTTAGTCATAATATTGTAGCATTTAATTATCTCCTTAAGCTACTCAAAGTTGTATATGGGTTGGGGACTTCCAGTCACATGGAGAAAATCTGGGTTTTCAGCCAGTCTGCAGGTAACCAACCAGAGAACTGCTGACATATGACACATAATAGCTGCTTAATACATGTTCGTTGATTGACTGACTTGGCTATTTTTGTACCGAGTACTGTATTGATGAATTGCCTTTTCCTAGTCTTAAATCATAGGATCTAGAGTTGAAAGAGAATTTTATAATCATCTAGTTCAATGTTGCTACCTTACTCAGGGCCAAAGAGGTTAAGTGATTTTTTTTCAGGATTTTACAGATTGTATATAAACTTTGAATCTGTAGAGTTTGAACTGAGGTCTTCGGATCCTAAATTTCTCTTTCCATCACTCCATGTAGCAGCAGATGATGGCCTGCAGAAGAATTGCCCCTTTCATAGCAAGATGACTAGCTCAGATAAGGGATTCAGCCTGTGTATATTATTTTGGAAACTATGCCCTTATCAGAACTGTTATATTCTCATGTCAGGGGAAACGACTATTAAGCTCAAACTCATCACTGTCTCTTATTTTTAGAAAGTTTGTGCTTTTATGACTGTTGAAGTTTGCAATAATTATTAGAAATTTTTTCCCCCTGGCAGTTGGGCATATTGGATATACTCCCACTTAATATACATTAACCTTGACAGGTTGGGGATTTTATTTGCTAGAGGTTAATGTTAGCATCGGCACTGGGTTGGGTAGGTCATGGGTCTGATCTGTTGTGCCATATCTTATTTGCTTATGTAGTCAAAATTCCCAGGCTTGTTTTGCCTTTTTTAATCGCTCTCCACTTGGCTACCAGATCAGCATTCCCAATGAACAGGTCTAAACCTGTCAATCCTTTGCCCAGAAACTCTTATTGCTTCCCTGTTGCCTGTCAGGTTTACCTTGTGAACTTAAGTCATAAAATTCTTGGGCCTCAGTCTTTTTCATTATAAATAAGAGAATCATATCTAATGCTTTCTGAGGTCTCTTTACTCAAGGTCTTCTACAATCTGCCTTCATTCTCCCTAATCAGCCTCATCTACCTTTATTCCCCATCAAATACTCCATTGTCCAGGCAAACCAGAATATTCTCCATCCTCTGAAACCTATTTGAAAACTGTAACTTCATTGCCTTTGTTCTTGTTGTTCCTGAAATCTAAGACTCCCAGCCTTCAAAGAAGGTCCAATTGAAGTTTTACATGTCATCTTCTTCCCAGTGTCTTGTTTCCCTTCAGCCACCTGAAGAGAGTGACATTGCCAGGGTCTCCTCTGTCAATGCTGGAAGCCAGAACCAAACCCAAAGATATTTGTCTGTATACTTTCCTGGCTCATCACCTCTGCTGGCTTATAAATTCCTTGAGGGCATAGACGCTCTCCTCTTTATTATCTTTAGATTTCCCCAGTTCCTTGACTTACTCATAGTGGGAATATTTAAATGTTTAATGAATGAAATAATGTAAGTAGAACTAACTTTTTAATCATTTTTCTGTTTAGATGCTTGTCTCAGTGTAATCCTCTAAATAAATCTAAGAGTCTCAGAAAGCATTATTGTAATTTTTTTTTATAGAATGAACTAAGTAGGAGAGTTTTTTCATATTGATAGAGGCAGTGAGATAGCTCACTGGATAATATGATGGAATGGAACATCTGGAGTGAAGACAATGAGTTTAAATTTGGCCCCAGACACTTAATGGCTGTGTACTCTAAGCCAATCACTTAACTTCTGATTGCCTTAGTTTCCTGAGCTATAAAATGGGTGTAATAATAGCAGAAAAGTGAAACAGTGTATATAGAGTGCTGGGCAATTGGGAATATCTGAGTTCAAATTCAGCTTCAGGTACTTACTAGCTGTGTAACCCAGGGCAAGTCACTTCACCCTGTTTGCCTCAGTTTCCTCATGTAAAAAATGACTGGAGACGGAAATGACTGACCACTCCAGTATCTTTGCCCAGAAAATTCCAAATGGAGTCATGAAAATTTGGACATGCCTGAAGTGACTGCATAACAAGAACAAAAACAATAGCAACAACACCAACACCTTGTTGGTGAGGATTAAATGAGAATATTTGTAAAGTATTTAACACACCTGGCACATAACAGGTGCTTAATAAATGCTTAATTTTTCCTTCCTCCTAGATTCCTGAGAAAATTTCTATTTTAAGAGTAATCCTACCCTTATTGAACAAATCTTCCTCAAAGTACTCTGAAAGTTGGTTGTAATAGAGACATGATTCATGGTTTTTCACTGTCATGAGGAAAAAGTCACTGCAATGTGATAAAACTTGGTGTTTTGTGTCTCTGGGAGCCTGAAATTAGAAGGTAGCTAAGCTAAACTAACTTTTTGAGAGGTGAGTAACTTTTTTCTTCTTTTTTTTCTTTTAGTTTTTCAGTCTCCTGAACTTGAATAAAATAGAGTTGGGCTGTTTTATCAATTGAGAGTTTCATGAAGGGATGAGAAATTAAATAGTGGTTGATAAGTTCATGATGCTAAAAAAGGGGACTCTTAATGATATATCAATAGAGAAATGGAGAATGGAGTAAACTGTCCCTCTTGGTAGAAGTGTAAATCTCATTAACATTTGGAGTAGAATGAGAGAATGATGATAATTTTTAAAACACAATTGAGGGAGGGGGCAGCTGGGTAGCTCAGTGGAGTGAGAGTCAGGCCTAGAGACAGGAGATCCTAGGTTCAAACCCGGCCTCAGCCACTTCCCAGCTGTGTGACCCTGGGCAAGTCACTTTACCCCCATTGCCCACCCTTACCAATCTTCCACCGATGAGACAATACACCAAAGTACAAGGGCTAAAAAAAAAAAAAAAAAAAAAAAAAAACACATTTGAGGGAGGTTCCATTCTCTATTATTCTGAAAGAAGGCCATGACCCTAAATACATAGTGTATTTGTTAGGTAGTTCAGTGAATAGTGTTGGACCTGGGTTCAAGAAGACAGGAGTTCAAATTTTAGCCTTCGATATTTACTAGATGTATAATCCTAAACCAGTCACTTAATCTCAGTTCCTTATCTATAAAATGAGGATAATAATAGCATTTACCTCTCAGGATTGTTGTAGGGATAAAATAATATTTGTAAAATTCTTCACAAACCTTAAAATATTATGTAAATTCTAGCTAACAACAATAACAATAATAATTATCTGCCAAGAGCTGTACTAAGTACTGGGAATACAAATATAGGCAGAGTTCCTACCTTCAATGAGTTTACATTCTACTAGCAGAAGGTAACATATAAAGGGAGCTAGAAAGGAAGGGAGAGAGGGAGGGGGGTACCCACTTGGGAACAAGGCAATTGTAGGACAGGTGGGAAAATCAAGGCAGTGAGTTGAGATGGGATTAAGGTGACCATGGCTGGAAATTCTCATGATGGAGGACTTGGGTAGGGACTCTAATCAGAAGTATGCCAGGGCAGAGGCATCTCGAAGGAGGAAGTTGGATGGAGGTGACTAAAGCTGCTAAGGAATCTCTGGTTTTGTAAAAGAAAGGATTATAGATTTGGTCTATAAAGTTACTTCTGTGAGATGAGCTTGCCAGGATTGTACCTATTCTCTGTCACAAATATGCTAATCCACAATCATGGGTTGGTCCACTTTGTCTTTTCTCTCTTTCTGCTCCTAGATCAAAGGAGGCTGCAAGAAGAAAGCCCAGAACCATGGAGACTTGATATACAAATTAATTCTGTCTCACTGCAATAGGACTTTTTCCACTGCTCAGTAATCCTTTCCTCAATTGTTTTAGTGATTCTTCATGACAGCTATTCTAAACTTTTTCTTTTCTCTTTAAGCCCAAATTTCAACTGACCTCCTGGTGGTCACTTTTAGCATATAATCTCACCTCCTACTTTACTGAGAAAAATCAAGATCAAATGGCCCAAGTCCTATATTTTGCCCTTATCTCCTTTCCACCTCAGCTCTGGCATTGCCCCTTTCTCTCTATTTCCATCTCTCTCTCTCTCTCTCTCTGGTCCCCCTTAGAAATTGGGAAAGAATTATATTTAAGACTTAGGCTGAAGTTGTTCGAAAGAAGTTGGACAGAATGAATTTATTTATCAAGCCTTCATGATGGTCTACTTTCCTCTTGGAGTCTCTTGTGATCTAGAAGCAGAAGAAAGAAAACAAAGTGGATTGATCCATGAGTGTAGATCTCTCTGTCTCTATCACTCTCCCTCTCCCTCTTCCTCTCCCTCTCCCTCTCTGTCTTTGTCTCGGTCTCTCTGTCTTTCTCTGTCTCTGTCTCTGTCTCTGTCTCTGTCTCTGTCTCTGTCTCTCTGTCTCTCTGTCTCTCTGTCTCTCT
>NC_058130.1:473279979-473299662 GCF_016433145.1 Gracilinanus agilis | reverse complement strand
TCTCTCTCTCTCTCTCTCTCTCTCTCTCTCTCTCTCTCTCTTTCCCTCCCTCTCTCTCGTAAATAATCTATACTATCTTGGTTCCTCTTCTATTCCCTCCCTCTATAATTCCTTCTGATTTCATTTCACTTTAGTGAAACTGCTTTCCTAAATGCCCTCAATAACTTCCTTATTGCCCAGTTACGGGTCTTTTCTTTCTTCTTTCATGACTTCTCTGCTGCCAATAACATTGTTAATGACTTGCTCCTTTAAGCCTTTTCCTTTGGCTTATATAAAACTATATTATCCTAGTTTTCCTAAAACCAGTCAAGGAGGAGATTTTCTGTTTTATTAAAGTTTTCCTTTTTTATTATGCTCTTAACCAGCATGAACAAACATGAACATTTCAATATACAAAAGAGAAACAGAAAGGAGGATTGATTATAAAACTGAGCTGTTGAATAGTTTCTAAAAGGATACTTATTAAATTTAACAAGACAGTAGCAAAACTGCCCCTTTCTGAATTTATTTCTGCTTTCTCTTTTCTGATGTAAAAAGTTTAATTAATTTTTCATTGATTTATTTTGCTACCTACTTGTCTAAGCAAAAACAGGGCTTACCCAGACAAATATAGATGGTAGAGAAAGGGGTCCTGTTGAGTGGGGACATGCAGTGTTCCCTTGAGAGCAAAAGAAGGGAAAGCTCTTTGACAGTGCTTGGTTACTCCATAGGGGCTGAATTTGTTAAATTTCACCACAGGCCAAAGGAGAGCTTGGCTAATAATTTTACTTTCTTTTCCTGCTCTTCTCAAGTATTTTGTCCAACTTTGTATATCCCACCAGACCTAGCTCACTCTTTTTTTCTATATTTTTTTCCCTTTGGGAAAGAGTCATTCTCATAACTATTATCTTTTTTTTTTTAAACCCTTGCCTTTTGTCTTAGAATCAATACTATGTATTGACTCTAAGGCAGAAGTGCAGTAAAGGCTAGGCAATGGGGATTAAGTAACTTGCCCAGGATCACACAGTTAGGAAGTGTCTGAGGTCAGATTTGAATCTAGTATTTCCTGTCTCAAGGCCTGGCTCTCAATCTACTTGGCCACCTAGCTGCCCTAGTGACTATTATCTTTATGCTCATGCCTTCCAAGACTATATAGCCTTTTCTGTATTGCCACCTGAATTCTGGTCATCTATGTCCATCTGCTGCCTTTGGTATCCAGAGCTGTCCTAGCATCCATAAGATTTAAGCACTGTTCTCTATGTTTTTCTCCCTCAATCTGTTGCAGTCATCTGAGCGAAGGTTGCATCTAAAAGTGGGCCCCTAGGAAGTGGGAATCCCTTTACTTTCTAATCCTTTATCACTAGAAAAAGAGTTGCTATAAATATTTGTATGCTTTATACTATAAATATTTTGTATATGGATCCTTTCCCTTTTTCTTTGATCTTCTTATCAGATAGTCTTAGTAGTAGTATTGCTGAGTCAAAGGGTATGTGTTTTTTATAGTCCTTTAGGCGTAGTTCCAAATTGTTCTCCAGAACGGTTGGACTATTTCACAGCTCTAGGACAAATTTATTAACCTTTTGTGACACGTAGAATTGTAAAGATGCCCAGATCTTAAAGGCTCACATGAACTTCTGACAAGAGTTTTGTGGTAGCCTTGAATGAAAAAATGAATTTCATCAGTAAAAAGTACCTTTTTTCCAAACTTCAATTCATTAGTCTTTGTATTGTGGTATCCATAACAAATGTCAGAAGGAGGAAGTGGGAGCAGGAAAAAGATTTACTGGGTTGGACAAAGATAGGGACTCTAACTAGCTTTTGCCATAACCATTCCTGCGTTCCCTCCCTGGTCCTGGAGGCCAAAGCATTTTCCAGCTAAAGCCATTCTAGCCGGGGCTGACTCTGTGTGTACCCCAACAGAACAAGGTCTACTTTTGAAATGTTAACTCATCCCCACTGTCAAAGGATCGGATACTGTGGAAGTGAGCAACGTGCCTGACTGTGAGAAATTTGGTCAATGCAATGACTAACCAGGATGACAGAGAACAGAGGATAAATCATGCTACCCACCGTCCGATATACATTTTTATACTCAAATACAGAAGGAGGAACATCTGTTCAGATCTGACCAATGTGTGGGATTGTTTGCCTGACTATGTTAATTATTTGTTCTATCCACTGACAAGTATGTTAATGATCTTCCACATGTCAAAAACTGTTCTGATGATAAAAGTATGAAGAGTGAAATGATCCCTCTTAGCAATGAGCTTGGTTTCTAACAGGAGAGACAGCAAGTACCTATAAAAACATATACAGCATAAATCTAAAGCCACACATACAAACACAAACAAATATATACACATATGTGTATATACATACACACATATAATTTGCTCATGTAACAATAAATGCAGGATTGTTTGCAAGTGAGGGCACTAGAAGCTGGGGTGAGAGAAAGTTGCATATATAAAATGATGCATAAATTGTGTCTTAAAGGCAGAGAGTGAGATTACGAGGTGAAAGTTAGAAGGGAACATTCTTTTTTTTTTAAATTAAATTAAATTAATTAATTTAGAATACTTTTCCATGGTTACATGATTCATGTTCTTTCCTTCCCCTCCTTCCACTCCTCTCCTGTAGCCAATGAGCAATTCCACTGGGTTTTACATATGTCATTGATCAAGACCTATTTCCATATTATTAATATTTGCACTAGCATGATCATTTAGAGTCTATATCCCCAATCATGTCCCCATTGACCCATGTGATCAAGCAATTGTTTTTCTTCTACGTGTCTACTCCCACAGTTCTTCCTCTGAATGTGGAGAGTATTCTTTCTCATAAGTCCCTCAGAATTGTCCTGAATCATTGTGTTGCTGCTAGTACAGAAGTCCATTACATTTCATTGTGCTACAGTGTATCCATTTCTGTGTACAATGTTCTCCTGGTTCTGTTCCTTTCACTCTGTATCGATTTCTGGAGGTCTTTCCAGTTCACATGGAATTCCTCCAGCTCATTTTTCCTTTTAGCACAATAGTATTCTATCACCAGCAGATACCACAATTTGTTCAGCCATTCCCCAATTGAAGGGCATACCCTCGTTTTCCAGTTTTTTGCCACCACAAAGAACACAGCTATAAATATTTTTGAACAAGTCTTTTCCCTGTACTGTACAAAGGCATTGTAGAGAGGGAGTACGAGTATGTATGAGGAAAAAAGAAAAGTCTAGTTTGGCTGGATGGCAGAATGTGGGAGGGGGTTACTGTCTCATGAGGCAGCAAAGAAAGGCTTTAAAAACTAAACACTGGAGTTTATATTTACATCCTAGCAGCAATTGGAAGTGACTGGAGTTTGTTGAGTACAGAAGTCACCTTGGTCAGATGTGTGATTAAGGAAAAATTACTTTGGCAGCAGTGTGTAAGATGGACTGGAGTTAGAAGAGACGAGGTAGCAAGACCAATTAGGAAGCTATCGCAATAACGTAGGTGAGAGGGGGATCAGAGCCTGAATGAACTAATGCGGTAGCTGTGTGAGCAGGGAAAAAGGATCAGATGAATGAGGTGTTGAGAAGATAGAAATGGCAAGATTCAGCTAATAGGATATGTAAGGTAAAGGAGAGAGTGAAGAGTCCAAAGTAATGCTGAGGCTACAAAGCTGACAGACTAGAAGGATGATGGTGCTTTTAGCCAAAGTAAAGAAGCTGAGAATCAGAAGGGCTTAGAGGAGAGAAAGAGTTCAGTTTGGGACACATCAAATTTAAGATGTTCGTAGACATGCAGAATGAGTCTAGTAAGCAATGGATGATGTGTGACTGAAGCTCAGAGGAGATACTGGAGTTGAATATATAATCTCTGAGCACAGAGATGGCAATTAAACCAAGGGTGCTGCTTAGGTTGCTGAGAGAGGTTGTAGAGGGAGAAGCAAAGGGGTCAGACCAGAACTTGGGAGACTATCCATAGTCTCTCTTCCCCCCAGTTCTTGGGGAGGGATTTGGAAAGAGGAAAGGGAATTTGTGCTATTGTTATATTGCTGGAATAAAAGTCAATCAGTCAGTAAACATTTATGTGTCAGGCACTTTGTTAAGCACAGGAAACACTAAGAAAGGCAGAAGACAGTGCCTGTTTTCAAGGAGCTCATAATCTAATGGGAGGGGGACAATATGCAAATAATTATAAGCAAACAAGCTATCTACAGGAAAAAGAGGAAATAACCAACAGAGAGAAGACACAAGAATTATGGGAGATTGGAAAAGGCTTCCCCTAGTAGGTTTGATTTTATCTAGGACTTGAAAGAAGCCAGGGAAGTCAGGAGGCAAAGGCAAGGAGGAGAGAACATTCTAAGTATGGAGCCAACCAGTGAAAATGCCTGGAGTTGAGAGATGGAGTTTCTAGTGGAAGGAAAAGAAAGAGATCAGTTATGAACCACAGAGTCTTTGTTGGGGGGAGTAGGTGTAAGAAGACTGGAAAGGTGGGAGGAGGAAGTTTTGAGGACTTCGAATGTAAAATAGAAGATTTTATATTTGATCCTTCGGGTGATAGAAAATCACTGGGATTCATTGAGGAAGACGGCTTTAGGAAGATCATTTTGATTGAGAGGAGGAGAGTGGGGAAGGAATAGTGGCAAGCAGACCAACCAGCAGGCTATTGTGACAATCTAGATACCATGGTGGTGGAAATGTCAGAGGAAAGAAGAGGGAATATATAAAATATTTTATGACTGTAAAATTGACAGGTGTTGGCAGCAGTTTCAATAAAGGGGATGGAAGTGAAGGGTTAAGGATGACATTTTTTAAGACAGCCTAGGATGATATGTAGGCTGAGTGATTGGGAAAAGGGTAGTACCCTGTATAGTAAAAGGGAAATTAAGAAGAGGAGAAGGTTTTGGGGAAAAGTAAATGAGTTCATATTTGAATGTATGGAGTTTAAGATGTTTATAGGATGTCCAGTTTGAGATATCCAATAGACGTTGGAGATATAGACTGGAGTTCAGCAAAGAGAGTAGGGCTGGATCATCACCACCGAGATGATAATGGAATTCACAGATGTTCATGAAATCCCCAAGTGATATATCATGGAAGAGAAGAAACCCTAGCACAGAACCCTGTGGAATACCCACATTTAGCAGGTGTGACCTAGGTGAACATCTAGCAAAGGATACTGGGAAGGAGTGGCCAAATAGGGAGGAGGAGAACCAGGAGAGAGGAATATCATGAAAACCTAGAGGGGAGAAAATATCGAGGAGAAGAGAGTGATTGATAGTGTTAAAGTTGACAGAGAGACCAAGGAGGATAGAGCTATTAGATTTGGTAATTAAGAGATTTTTAGTATTTTTGGAAGGAGCAGTTTCAGATGATTGATGAGGTCAGAAGCCAAACTGTAGAGCTAAGACGAGAATAAGAGGAAAGGAAATAGAAGTATCCATTGTAGATAGCTTTCTCATGAAATTTAGTCCCAAAAGGAAGGTGAGATAAGGGATGACAGCTAGCAGTAGTAGATAAATTAAGCAAGTTTTTTGAGAATGGAGGAGACCCATGTCTGTATGTTTGTAAGCAGTAGGGAAGTAGCCAGTAGAAAGACAGGTTTAAAAAAAACAACTCAATTTCTGCCTTAGAATCAATATTGTGTTTTGATTTTAAGGACGAAGAGTGGTAAGGGCTAGGCAATGGGGGTGAAGTGACTTGTCCAGGGACACACAACTAGGAAGTGTCTGAGGTTGGATATGAACCCAGGACCTCCCATCTTTGGGCCTGATTCTCAATCCACTGAACCACCTAGCTGCCCCCTGGCAAAGGCAGATTGACAATAAATGAGAATGGAACGATAGATGGGACAATCTACTGGAGAAGACAGGATGAAATGAGATCACTTGGGCATGTGGAAGGGTTTGCCTTTGCAAAGAGAGGGACCACCTTATTATGTGAGACGAGTTGACGAGGAGATAGTGGCAGAAGGCATCTAGATGATGTGATTTGAGGAGGAAGGGAGAAGTAGTTCTTGTCAAAAACTCATAATTTTTCATTCAAGGTTGTCAGCTGAGAGGGTAGAAGTGGTGGGTGTTATGGGATTTTGAAGAGGAAGGAAAAGGTTTGGAAAAGCTTCTGTGGTCCCTCTGAGGAAATGTAGTTTTTAATGTAACTTTTTAAAAGTGCGTTTCAATGAAGATACTACAGTAAATATTGTAGTAAAGTGGGAAACTGAAACTTTTAGGGAGGTACAAAATAACTGCCTTACTGCAGTGAGGGCCCATTTGAGATTATGAACTGTCTTTCCCTTCTTAGACTAGATGCAAAATGACCATGGATAAGAATTTAGAAAAAAACCAACAGAATTCTGTTCATCACTTGTGCTGCCATAAAGAAGTTTTTTTTTTTAAAGAAAAACAAAAATTTGGAGTAGATTCAGTCAGTATAATTTTGTGATTTTTTCCAACTTTTTAGTGGTAGCATAGGGGTAGGATTGAAGGCAGAAGATGGGAGTCATCTAGGGCTGAGGTCTGGCAGGGCAAGATGGGTAAGTGGATAAGGGACAAGGCATTTAAGAGAAGACACTGCAGAGTTTTATTGGCTCATTAACCAGTCAAAATGGGCAAAGGAAGAAAGTATTGCCAGTATAGATATGATAGCCTGGGAAGGAACTAAAGGATTGAGGGACTGGAGGTCAAGAGTAGGATGAATAAGTACAAGTCAGAAGGAGATGTGGAATGGCAACTGTTTATGATCAGATAAGACAATATCAGAGTTTCTTAACATGGAAGTGGAACCTTTGTGGGTTATAGCAAGATCAAAAATGTGTTTGTAGCTGAGGTAAAGGAACAGATGATCATGGAAGGGAATAGTTTGGGAGGTAAAAGTATTTGAAGGAGTATTAACATGTATGTTGAAGGCCTTTAGTGTGAATAGAGTATTGGGGAAAGAGAGAAAGACAATGAGCTCGACACCAAATTCTTTGAGAAAGGAAGGAGGGTGACCTGGAAGTAGGCAGACAACAGCTACCACAGTTTGGGTGGTAGATATGAGTGAACTCAACGGAAGAAAGGTTACTGAATGATGGTGACAGAGGCTGGAACTGACAAAAAATGACAATGGAAAATAAGTATTCTAACTTCCTCTTCAACCAATGGGAGAGGGGAAAGAATTGAGTGAAAATGTAGTGAGTGCTGGAAAGGGAGAGTCTGGGTCATCAAAAAGATCCAAGTTTAACTCAGAGAGAGCCACAAGGTAAAAGGTAGGAAATGGGAAGATTTAAGATGAAAGCAAGTCTGTTACAAATGGAACATGTCTTCCATGGAGCATCCTCAGTTTAACTGCCCTTAGGCTGGTCTGTGGGAGTGAAGGGGTTGAGTTGAGGGGGATGAGAAGAAGGGATGGAAGACAGGATTTGAATAATGACAGCCAGGAATCAGGATCTTTAGAATGGGGAGAGTACGACCAGGTGGGAGTTTATTAGTCATTGAGAAATGAGTTTAGAAATGTTATTAACTTTAATAGAGGCTGGGGTTATTGTCTCAGGGTTTTAGGGAGTTCAGGTGAGTGGACTAGTAAGGGCAGCTATTGGAATAGAATTTCCCTCTCATATTTATGTAGACAGGCCAAGAGACAGGCAGGAAGAGTGAGCAGGAAGGCACAATAAGAATAATAGCTAATATTTCTACAGAACCTCTTATGTGCCAGGTGCCATGCTGAGTGATTTATAAATATTATCTCATTTAATCCTGATAACAGCTCTAGGTAGCTAAGTGTTATTATTACTCTCATTTTACAACTGAGGAAATTGAGGCAAACAGAAATTAAATGCCTTACTTAAGTCATTTACACTACACATTTATACCACACACAGCTAGTATTTGAGGCAAGCTCTGAACTGAGGTCTTCCTGACTCCAGGTCCAACACTCTCTCTCCGCTAAGCCAATGAGCTACCTCTGTCCCCTGTAAGAAGGAAAGGTCCCCTGAAAGCAGGAAGACTCCATGTCAGAAGACCTTCCATGTGATGGAATGGCAACTCTCCAATCTCCTGCAGGCAAGAAGGGCACCCTGCAAGCAGGAAGAGTCTAGCCTCGGGTGGACAGGAATCCAGTGAATTGTCTCTCTGATTCCCTCCTGGCAGGATGAGGACAGGCCAGGAAACAAGCAGGAATGGCATCTTTGTGACCCTCTGCAGGGAAGAAGAGTCCCCTACAAGCAGTAAGAGGTTGGTCCAGGGAGATTGCCATGAAATAGAAAGTAAAAAAAGGGTCATTGAAACATTTAAAAAATTCAGACAAGAACAGAAGGAAATTTAGAAAAAACATAATCACAATGGTTTCTTCTTCTGTCCTATTTTCTATATGGAAGTAGCCATTTTGGGAGGGTATATTGGAGATCCATTGGAAAAATAGTCGGACTCTAACATCTCCCTTGAAATGCTGGCTTATTTTGTTGTCATTGCTGCATATATCTGTGGGACCCCATTTTATCTGGTTCTGATCTTAGACTGTGGAATTTGGCAATTACTCATGAACTACTGCCTCTTTCCTTCATATCCTTCCATGTTAATTCCTATCCTTCTTTTTCCTTAAATCCATAAACTTTATCTCCTTAGTCTGAGACTTTCTCAGTGTCTGTCTTCAGTGGATCCTGGTTTCATTATGGATGTTCTCTCTCTACTGGCACAGATCACAACCCATTTACCCCCTCATTCTGTGAGATTCTTCTGTTTTCTTCTATTAAGACACCAAAGAGATTCTGTACAACAGGATGCCTTCTTCTGGTTCTCTGAGCGATATGTTGTGGATTATTGATCAGAAACAAAAATGTTTTATATGTTTTCCTAATTAATTCTTAAAGGATCAGGTTTATAGAGAAAGGTAGGCATTATAACTTCCTTCAAAAAAATAAAACCCAAACCCTTACCTTCCATCTTAGAATCAATACTGTGTATCAGTTCTAAGGCAGAAGTATAGGAAGGGCTAGACAATGGAGGGTAAGTGACTTGCTGAGGGTCACATAGCTAAGAAGTGTCTGAGGTCATATTTGAACCCAGGACCTCCCATCTATAGACCTGGCTCTCTATCCATTGAGCCACTAGCTGCTCCTTATAACTTCCTTTTGATGAGATTCTTTCTGGAGCCAGGAAAATCTTGGTTCAAATCTTGGCTCAGATTCTTCTTTTGTCAGGCTGGTGGGACAGACAGTTGGCTGATGATTTCAATAGTAGGAAAATGGAGGTTTCTCTTTTGTAGATTTATAGATTGTAGATAGTTTTCAGTATCAGAGTCCTTCAGTGTTCTTACACATACTCAGATAATTAGATGGTTTTTAGAATTAATTACAAATGAGCTTCAGCTCATGTATTTGAGAAATTGTTTTATATTGATTTTGTTACATCCTTTCAAATGATGTGGTCAGATGCTACAAATCATAAACAATGTGGCCAGAGCCGATTTCTAATTAAAGAAGAATTTGGGGAAAATTTTAGATTACATGAAACGGTTCAACCTTTCAGCAACTATTCTGGCTTTGGGTTTGTAAGAATACGATGATGTAATTTCAACTGTGATTCAGAAACTGTGATTCGGAAATCTGGGAGTAGAATGGGAGCAAGGTAAAGAACCGTAGGAGAGGTAGGCAGGAAGAGGAAAGGCAAGGAAAGCAGCAGGGTATGGAATGGCGTCTTTCTGGCCCCCTTCAGGAAAGAAGGGTCCCCTGCAAGGGTCCTCTGAACAAACAAAGGGACTCCTTTGGGGTTTAATTTTATGGAATCGTGCCATCTTAGACTTTGAAACATCTTTAGCAGTCACTGAATTTAAGTCATACTCGAGACACGAATCCCCCTTCCAACACACTCCCCAAATTATCATTAAGCCTCTGCTTGAATTTCTCCTGTGAGAATGAACTTATTAACATATGAGGTAATCTATTGATTTTTAATAAAGTTCTATATTTATAAAGAGCTGCTAGGTGACTCGGTGGAGAGAGTGCCAAGCCTGGAGTCAGGGAGACTCATCTTCCTGATTTCAAATCTGACCTCAGGCACTCATTAGATGTGTGACCCTGGGCAAATCACTTAATCCTGTTTGCCTTAGTTTTTCCATCTTCTAAATGAGGGGGGAAAAGCCACTCTAGTATCACTGCCACAAAAACTCCCAATGGGGTTACAAAAAGCAGGACACAACTGAAAACAACTGAAAAATCATTTCTAAGATCATTGATTTAGGGCTGGAAGGGGCCTTATGAAAATATCAAGTCCAACCCTTCATTTTTCAGAGAAGAAGAGTGAGGCAGAGAGAGACCAGGTCAAGTTGATCCAGCTAGTAAGTATCTGAGATAGGATTTGAACCCAGGACTTTTGGAATCCAATTAAGTGCTCTTTTTGCTATACCAACCAATGAGCTCATGATGAATTTCCACCATTGGTCCATTTTTCTATCTCTTGGGTGTCAAATCTTATATCTCTCTTTTAGTCCTTTATATATCTGAAGATGAAAGAAGAGGAAGGAGAATGAGGTTTATATATAAAAAGTACTGGATTTGGAGTCAGAATCTAGGTTTGAATTCTGCTTCCAGCCAATATGGCCTTAGGCAAGTTGCTATCAGCATAGGTTCCTTATTTGTCAAATGAGGGTTTTGGACCAAGATCCCTTCTAGCTCAAAATCTTATGATCTCAAGAAGAGAAAATGTAGGGGGAAAATAAAGGACAGCTTGTACATAAAGGCAGCTAGGTGGCATACTGAATAGAGTGCTGTGCCTGGAATCAGGAAAACCCAGCTTCTCAAATTCAAATCCGGCTTCAGACATTTACTAGCCGGTGACCCTGGATAAGTCACTTAACTCCATTGGCCTCAGTTTCCTCATCTGTAAAATGAACTGGAGAAGGAAATGGCAGACCACTTCAGTATCTTTGCCAAGAAAACCCCAAAAAGGATCACAAAAAGTTGGCCACAACTAAACACCACAATAAAGGGACAATAGTCACTCCTTTTATAACCTTGGACAAGCCATGTAACTTTTCTGAGTTTCAGTTTTTTTTTTTTTTTTTTTTGTAAAACATGGCTTCTAAGTTCCTTTCTAGATCTAAATCTTTGATACTCTATGCCTATGTTCCCCCTAAATATTTTCTCTTCTTGGGGATCATAATATATATATATATATAATATATGTATATATTTTAACCCTTAATTTCTTCTTTAGAACCAATACTATGTATTGGTTCCAAGGCAGAGGAGAGGTAAAGGCTAATATTGGGTCCAGAATCAGAGAACCTAGGTCCGATGATCACTTCTGAGGCTTACTACCTGTGTTACCTTAGACAAGTCACTGAACCTCCTTGGCCCTCAGTTTCCTCATCTGTAAAATGAAAATTAGATTAGATGAACTCTCAGCTCTATATCTCTGAATATATGAAATCATGTTAAGTTATCTCAAGTTCCCAAAGGTGGCATCTCAGCTTCTCGTCAGACAACAGACTTTGAAGCTTCATCACAAAGTGGCTACCTATGTCAGATGGCTCTGATTCCACCAACTTTTCATCCTCTCCTGGTAGAGATGCCCTCATCTACTGACTTCCCTGGTTTCCTTTAAGTTCTAACCCCAAACCTATCTTTTATGGAGAGCATTTCTCAATTTCTCCTTATTCTCCTCATCCCTCTGTTCACTTCTCTCCCTTTTTCTCCCTTATACAGTTTGTTTGCATGCTGTCTCTCCCATTAGATTATAAGTTCCTTGAAGGCAAGGACTGACTTCTATCTCATTTTGTATCTCCAGTGCCTACCCTGCTTGTTTGCCTGGATTTCTGACCCACCCCCCTTTGCCTTACCCTTTAATATTTGTGTCTTCCTGTCTAACTAATAGTTTTCTAACCCATGCCTTGCTGACAGCTGCATCCATCAATTATTTCTTGTCTTAATAATTTACTGAATAATTAATAATTTACTGATTAATTAAATATCTGAAGATGTTGACCACCTTGTTATTATCCATAACTACTCATTAGCCTTAAAAGAGCATCCTGCTTAAGAGGGAACATTAACAAGTTGATTCTGTGTGAGCCAGTTCAGGTCAATTCTATAAGCATTTATCATGCACCTATTTTGTGCCAAGTTTTGTACTAGGAATTAGGAATACAAAGACACAAATGAAACAGTTTTCCCTCAAGGAGCTTTCACAAGGAAATTACACACACAGGGAGATGAACAAATACAAAGTGATTTGGGGGTAGAAGAGAGCATTAATAATTAGTACTAACAGGGGCAGCTAGGTGGCTCAATGAATTGAGAGTCAGACCTAGGAATAGGGGTCCTGGGTTTAAATTGGCCTCCGACACTTCCTAGCTGGGTGGCCCTGGGCAAGTCACTTAACTCCCTTTGCCAAGACTCTTCTGTCTTGGAACCAATACACAGTATTGATTCTAAAATGGAAGGTAAGGGTTAAAACACACACACACACATACACACACACACATACACACACATATATAATTAGGAATATCAAGAAAGTCTTGTAGGAGACAGCACTTGAGAGGAACCTTTAGCACTGATTGTTATCTTGTTGTTGCCTCCACCTGTCCTACCTATACTTTATTCCATCTGTAAGTCCATATTCACCTGTTTCCACCTGCAAGTTCTAGAATGGGCTATTTAGGTGTTGATTTATGCCTTAACAAGAATTTTCCTAAAGCTTCCTGTTGACCTTGGCAATGAGTGACCTTTATTATCCAGGTCATTCTAGTGCTGATGCCTCTAATCTGTTTTCCTGCCTGCATTTGCTTGTTTGCCTGGATTTCTGACCCACCCCCTTGCCTTACCCTTTAATATTTGTGTCTTTCTGTCTAACTAATAGTTTTCTAATCCATGGTTTGCTGACACCTCCATTAGTCAATTATTTCTTGTCTAATGCTTGCTGCCCAGTTTTCTGACTTATTGCTCTATTTTGACCTTCAACTTGTATATATTTCTGGATTCACTCGGGGCCATAGATTTAGAGCTAGATTCAATCCAACCTTTTTATTTTAAAGATGAGATAGCTGAGGTCCAAACTGGTCAAATGACCTACACAAAATCATACAAGGAATTAGTGAGAGAGTTAGGACTTAAGCTGAAACCCATAACCCTTTTCCAGCAGGCTCTGATTTCTCCCAACAACCATTTTGGTTTTTGACGATGTCCAGCCTAGATACTCTCAGCTCCCAGTTCCTTGTCCTTATCTGTCTACTCTTTGATGATTCTTTTACTGCTTGAGGATTATTTAATACTTGAATGTTGTTTTCCTACGAAGAGTGCAAGCTGCTTGAGAGCAGAACCAATTTCTTTTGCTTTTTCTCTGTTTCTCATAGTACCCAGCACAGATCTGGTCACACAGTAGGTATTAGAGTTGAAGAGATCATAGAGGTCATTCAGTCCAAACACATTTTACAGATAATTAAACCACAAGCATTTATTAAGTGCCTACTATGTACCAGGAACTGTGTTGGGACTACAAAGTTAAAAATGAAATAACTCCTGCCTTCAAGGAACTCATGTTCTTTTTGGGGAAATAATATTTACACATAACAGTATATATTAAAATATTTATAGGTATATTTGTTTATATGCATATTGCCATACATGTGTGTATGTGTAGGAACAAATATGGGGTAATGAGGGGTTGAGGAAGTACTAAAAGAAGAGGGGAATCGGTAATGGATTCCTATAAGAGGGGGCATTTGAACTGACTTTTGAAGGAAGCTACAAGATGTGGCAGGTGAGGAGGAACTGAATACCAGGCGTGAGGAGCAAAGAGATAGAAGAAGAAATATTGAGTGTGAAGTACATCGACTAGCAGATGAAGAAATGGAGATCCACAGAAGTAAAGGGATTTGTCCAAGGTCACACAGCCCTTGGACAACAAATGGAAGACTTAGGACTTGAAACCAGAGATCCACAGTACTGACTCTAAGTTCAGTGCTCTTTCTCTTATCTCATGCTTCTAAATTACCTCTACCTTATAATACTATTTTTCCACTCCATAAATGCTTGATAAATTGATTCAACTTGGTACAATGCCCATGTCGTTCTCCACTAAGAATATTCTCTACCAAGTTCTGTTCTTGAGTTCATGAATCAGGGTAGAATGCAGCAGATCATTTGTAGGCGAGACCTCTTCACATTTAGACTTCTTAATTTGTGGTGCTCACTGACTTGTTTCCAGTACAAGGCAAGATGTGTTTCTTAATCTCCATAGTGTAAATACTTTCTGGCATATTCCGGTTCAGTGCTTGCTCAGTTGCCTGAATCGTTATAGACATATTGCCTATTTGAGGTAAAAAAACAAACATCTGTTAACTCTTTGCCCATGTTCCAACCCCTCTCTGGACAGAGGAAACATCAGAGAATGGAAAGAGCCTTGGATTAGGAGGCAGGGATGATGGGGGTTGCTAACCAGCCGTCTGATCGCATAGAAGCCATTTTTTCTCTCTGGTATTCCTTATCCTTTTTGTCAGGCACCCTTATTTGTAAAATGATGGGGTTGGGTTATATTATCTCTGAGGACTTCTAGTCCCGAAATTCCAGGATACTACAGGATCATCAGTATCTTTCACAGGTATGAGGAGGCTATTTCAAGATGTTTCCCTTTAATTAAAAGGGAGGGGGCAAAGAAGAGTGACTAGGTATCAGATTTTCCTTGGAGAGGGGGCATAGTTCCTTTGAAGCATGAGAGCCCTGAGTAGTCAAGCATGTTATAACCATGTGTTGGGTGAACAAAGTCTCTCTGGCTTGGAAATAAACACAACCAGACCAGTTCCTGATTGAGAAAGATGCCAAAACTTTCAGGAGAATACATTAAGCAAACAGTGGTCACAATGTGAATTACAAATGATTTACCCAACAAATCGCCTTTTCAACTGGGTGAAAGGGCTGATTGCTTATGTTTTCCTGATTTCTTGTCAAGAAAAACAAAGTGCTCAGTTATGTTTTCCTGTTGGTAGAAGAAGGGAGGCATGATGGGGAACTGGATGGAATGTGATGCTAGGAATGGGAAGATTTGGGTCCTAGGCCTGCTTCTGGGAAAGAAGGCTGAATTTGGAATCTGGTACAGTGGGTTCTAGTCTTGACTCCCTTCCAGAGAGAGAGGGTAACTACATGCAAATCATATTACCTATCTGTTCCTCGTTTCTTCACTTGCAAATGGCAGGAACTAGATTCAATCTCTTAAGCACCTTCTAGCCCTAATATTTTGTGCTCCTAAGGCATTGGGATAACTTCTTTAGCTTCCCTGATCCACCCAACCCACTTTAACTCTCCGACCACACAACACTAATCCTTTGAAGACTATATTGATTTCTTTCTGTTTGCAGCAGTAAGATGTGTTTTTTCATGGCTCAGCCAGAAGAGTTGCTTTTTTTTTTTTTTTTAAAGTGGGCAGTGATACTGGTCAAATTACCATTCAAGAGATGAAATATCAGTCTGTGCCCTGAATGTGGTTTTTAATAATAGGAGGATATGATTCCTTGAGGGATATTATTTAGTAATGGTAGGCCATTACTCTTAACAACATTACTACTTCATTTCCATTAAATGTATCAGACAGCATTAATTCATTTATTCAGCAAGCATTTATTAAGTACCTATCAAGTATCAATGATTGGGTTTTTTTGATGTACCAGACTACAAACTCAATATGAGCCGGCAGTATGACACAACAATCAAAAACATTTAAGGCTTTTAGAATCAATCAATTAATCAATTAACATTAATTAAGCACTGGGGATACAAAAAGAAGCAAAAGACAGTCCCTGCCCATTAATAGAAATAAAAGGAAGTAGCAATCTCATTATACTCTTTTCTGGAGTATTATATTTTGATTGATGAGCTATCATTTAGGTAATTAATGAGATGGAGAGAAACCAAAGAAGGGCAAACAAGTTGGTGAGAAGACTGGATACTACATCCTATGAAGATGAATCAAAGAAAAAAGGGGTCTTTGGCTGGGAGGAGAAGAGAAGACTTTGAGAGGGTAGATGATAGATATCCTTCAGTATTTTTCTGGGTTATCATTTAGAAGGGGGTTTAGACTTATTTTTCTTGGCCTCAGAGAACAGGAGATCTTCAAGTGAACACTGGACAATCACTCATCAGGGATGTTATAGAAAGGATTCCTCTTCACATGCTGGTTGAGATAACTGAACTCTGTGGTTCTGTGACTGATATAGTATTTTGTGGTAGAGTTGACTCTGCTTTTAGTCCTTTCTAGATAGGAAACTCCATGAGATCAGGGGCCATATTATATTCAAATGATATATCTATCTCAGTACCTACTATTGGCTTCTTCATACACTAATCTAATAAATAATTAGATCTAATCTAATAAATAAATCTAATGCATCTAATTCTAATAAATGTTCATTGCATGAAAGATTTGAAATTACAAAAAAGCTAGTGTGATCTTATGTTGCCTTAAAGAGTGGAGCGTCTAGAATAAGAGTTCCAAGTAGTCCCATTGCATTCTGAACTGGTCAGACCACATCTGGATGTTGATTGGCTTATGGGGCAAGGTTTTTCTGAGGGGCCATTGATAGGATGGTGTAGCTAAACCAAAGATGATGGCCAGAGTAGCAGCAGCCAGAGTGTGAGAAAATGGAAAGAAGAGAAACAGTTAGAAAATGGTTGCAAATAGTAATTCCTCCCCCCCCCCCGAAAATACTACATGTAATAATTGAGAGCAGCTACTGTTTGCTTTAGGATGCTGACAGGTGTCTGCTAACTGCTGATCAATGCACCTGGGAAAGAAGTGTCAGATAATAGGAGAAAAGGCCAGGAGATTTTCTATAAAAAGCCACACTTAGGAGCCCCCAGTGGCAGCTTGTAGCAGGCAGTTTGCCATGGCAGTATGCAGGGAAAATTGCCAGCAAAAGCCACAGAGAACTGAGGATCTGAGTGTCAGTAGGTATGAATAGAAAGGGGAATGGTTCAGTGACCTGCAGAGGTTTCAGTATTGAGAGCTTTCCCCTGAACCAATTAACAGCTATATTTTTTTGCATGCAAAACATATTTCTGTGTTAGCCATATTTTTTGAAAAGCAAGAAAAATAAAGTGAGAAAATTATACTTCCATTTTTACTCAGAGTTCATCAGTTCTCTCTCTGGAGGTCTATAAGCATTTTTTTCATCATGAGCCTTTTGGAATTGTCTTGCATCATTATACTGATCAAAGTAACAACATTGCCGTTATTGTGCACAATGATCTCCTGGTTCTTCTCATTTCACCTTGCATCAGTTCATATGATTTCTTGCCATTTCCTCCACTGCCTCCCCCCTGCAAAATCACTGTCTTTTGCCATTCTTAGAGCACAATAGTACTCTATCACATTGCAATCATATGCCCAACTTGTTCAGTCACTCCCCCAACTGATGGGTATCCCCTTGATTTCCAATTCTTTGCCTCCACAAAAAAGAGCTGCTATAAATATTTTTGTATATAGAGATCCTTTTCCTTTTTCCTTGATCTCTTTGACATACAGACCCTTTTGTTTAAAGTTTTATAGCCCTTTGGACATAGTTCCAAATTATTCTCCAGAATGGCTGGACCAGTTCACTATTCCACCAGCAGTTCATTGGGATATTTATTTTTCCCTCATCCCTTCCAGCATTTGTCAGTTTTGATAGGAGTGAGGTGCTATCTCAGAGTTTTGATTTGCCTTTCTCTATTCAATAGTGATTTAGAATTCTTTTATGACTATAGATTGCTTTGATTCTTCCTCTGAAAACTGCCTGTTCATATCCTTTGACCATTTATCAATTGGGCAATGGCTCTTATTGTTAGGGTGGATTTAGGTTTGGATCAGTGATGACCCAAACTGTGGTTCTGGCCTAGTTTGTAGGCCCAGGGATCAGTCACACCAGTCCTCTGTAAGTTTAACATAACATCTGACTGCAGTTTTATGTTTTTCAAATAATTGATGTTTACATTATAAATAGCAGGATGGGTAGAGGACCAGGGTAAAAGGAGTTTCCTGAGCTACCAGGTTCTAGCTCCTCCCACTCAGATACTTCCACAAGGACCTGCTTGGTCCCAACACCGTTGGGCTACTCTATTTACTCTTTCTGCCTAAACCCTTCTAGATAACTAGAATCTGACTAGCTGGTCCACAAATTGAGAACAAAGTTCACATTATAAGGTTTTGGCTAGAAGCCAAAAGGCTTAGGCTGAGTGGTCTGGCTCGAAGTATGGCAGATAGATTCTGTCCCAGCAACTTCTCTCAGGTACATGAAATCTCCAGGAACTGGGTCTCAGAACTAAAACAAGATCAGATAGAGTCGCTGGATCCCTGGATCTTCTCAGGTACGTACAAGAGCTCCGCCAAAATCTTTGTAACCTATCAAAATGGCCATTGGAAATCCTTCTTTCCCCCACTCTCAGCATCCCAAGGCAAAAGCGCCCTCTGGGACTCTCTGTCTTCCTCCTTATCCTTCCCTCTCATTCTGGAATATGACCCCAAATGGTTCCAGGCGTGCGGTCAACTGCCTTTGCAAACGGTCTCTTCCACAAGGTTCTTGCATGCTTTTTCCCCAGTCTTTTGCACGTTTGCCTTCGTCTATCTTTATTTTAACAGAAATGTCATAAGCAATAGAGTTGCTAATCTGTGCCAACTATACCCAGCACCAACAAAGGATCCCCTGTAATCTTTTAAAAGAACTTAAAAAAAATTCCAAGATATTTTATTTTCCTAGTTACATATAATAATAATTTTCAACATTTTTCTTGAAATTAAAAGATCCAAATTATCTCCCTTCCTCTCTTCCCTCCTCTCTCTAGGAGATGGTAAGCAATTTGATCTGGATCTTACATGTATTATCATGGAAAACATATTCCATATTGGCCATAGTTGTAAGGCAATACTTGCATAAAACCAAACCCCCCAAATAAAAACATAAATTAATATGAAAAATAGTGTATTTTGATCTGCATCTGACTCCAACAGTTCTTTCCTGGGGGTGGATAGTATTCTCTGTCATAAGACCTTTAGAATTGTCCTGAATCATTGTATTGCTGATTATAGTTAAGTCTTTCCTGCTGATTATTGTATAATATTGTTGTTATTGTGTACCACGTTCTCCTGGTTCTGCTTATTTCATTCTGCATCAATTCATACAGGTTTCCCCAGCTTTGTCTGAAATCATTCTGCCCATTGTTTCTTATAGCATAATAGTATTCCATTATGTATAAATGGAGATTTTGTACTTTGAACTATGTACCCTAACCCCCCTAAAACTACATTACCCAAAATACCTTTCTGTATTACCCAGAATGCTTTTCCCTTCATCCATCTTTGCATCTTTACAATTGTATAAGTTCTGAGGCTCTGCCTCTCTTCTCCACCAGCGAGGCTGTGTGTGTTAGTTGCCTTTTTGCTTTAGCTTTTTTTTGCTTTAGTTATTATTAATAAACTTTTTAAATATTATATTTGGAGACATTGTATATAAATTTTAATCTCTACAATTACCAACCTGTACCACAATTTATTCAGCCATTCCCCAAATGATGGGGCATCCCCTCAATTTCTAATTCTTTGCTACCACTAAAAGAGCAGCTATAAATATTTTAGCACAAGTAGGTCCTTTTGCCTTTTTTAATGATGTCTTTGGGATACAGATCCAAGAGTGATATCCTGTATTCTTTTTCTGATCAGAACTCCAACTCCCTTACCATCCCTGAACGAAGAGCTCCCGTAGCTGCTGCTGCTATCCTGTCCCCC
>NC_058130.1:473236865-473279750 GCF_016433145.1 Gracilinanus agilis | reverse complement strand
CCCCCCCCCCCGCCTGTGTGGGTCCCAGACAAGCCTCTACCCTGGTGTTCTGGACTTTTCTTGCCAACCTCTTACATTTTCTTAGGGCAGAAAAATGTCTCACCTGACCTTTTGTTTGCTCTGCTGCTCTGAAACTTGTTTTTAGGTGTTATTTTAAAGATTTTTTTTTGTTTTTTCATAGAAGAATGATGGTAGATTTTAGCTGGGTGATAGCTTCTAATCCACCATCTTGGCTCTTCACAACTGTATTTATGGGCTGGTTGCCTTTCTTGAGTAGAAAGTGAAAGGGCTAGTTGTGAAAAAAAAAATTCTGGGAAGCAATTATCTGAGCTATATTGACATTTTTTTTTGTAGGAAGTTGTAAATTATAAAATGTCAGAGTCCAGATCTATCACAGCTTGGCCAAAGATCCAGTACTAATGTATAAGTGGTTTATACAGTTGAATTACACAGTCCTCCCTTTTAAAAAGGGGGAGATCTTCTGAACACATCTTTTCAGAGGGGGTGATCAGAGAAGGTCTCTTTTTTAAAGAAGGTATATTCTATAAAATAATCATCAATTCCACATGTGGTAAAAGCCAAAGTCACTTCTGGAAGCTTCAAAGCCAACTGAGATATTATACCATCTGGACATCTTCCAGGATGCTAGACACATGCACATAGCTCCCCTAAGCAAGGATATCTTGCTAAGGCATTTTATAGGATTTTCTTTGTGATTTTTACTCATCATATGATTATTGATTACTGATTCTCATACACTATTATTCAATTAATTAACAATTGGGGTTATTGCTGTTATATTGAATCTCTGGGAGCTTGAAGTTCACCTTTGATTGACAGATAAGTCAGTTGGATGGAATGTTCCCAGGGAGGCATGCGAAAGGCAGGAGGGGGCAGTTGACAACCCTGAGCAGAAATTCTGGGTCTTTGACCTGTGCTGAGGCTAGAGATTGGTGGATCCTGGTCTTGGAGGGAGAGGGTGCAAACATCTCTCTGCAAGCTGTTCCTGTACTTGATATACCATTATCAACCTGTACTTGACCACCACCTCGGTGTCTACTGCCCCTAGATATTAGGAGTTTCATCATCTAGTCATCTAGGTTTCCCAGGGCCCGGGAGGGGTCCGGGAAGTGGGCAGGAGAAGAAGAAGAGGGTGGAAAGGGTGGATATATCTCAAATGTTAAGGCTAAGATCTACAGAAGAAGAAGCTAAAGATTTCACAGCAGTTTACTACTCTGGTTTAGCCCTGGCCAGGCTGAACCAGAGGGAAGCTAACATTGTTTCTTCATTTGCCAGCAGTTGGGAGTTTCATTAGTAATAATTAAAGTAGGGTCTCCTATACCACAGTCATTTACCCATATCCTTCTTATAATATATAAAGTTTAAAGTACTTCCTAAATCAGTTTCAAAGTTTGTTTTGGGAAGGGAGACAACACAGTCAGAATATCGTCGTTATCCTAGCTGAAGAGCCCAAATCAATATATCAATTAACCCCAGGTGGGTCCTGAAGGGATAAACCTCTTTGACCTGAAGGATCCTTCCTGGGCAACTGTTATAAAGGAGAAGTGTTATCTTGTCCTCTCTGTACATCATTTCTACCACCTCAAATAGATACAAGGGACCTCCCTTAATTATAACAGTTTTTGGCATAGCCAGGCTTTGGACCTGTTGAATTAGAGAAAGGATAATGGGGATTGTAAGGATTGTATTTACATGCAGAAGTTATACACATAAAATATTAATAAAACTATAAATATATCCTAATTAAAACCACTTAACTAAGTTATCTGTTACATAATAAAATACCTTTCTTCTCTCCATTCTACTAGAAAATGAAATATTCATTGAAAAGAATGAAAGAATGATTTAAGATGAAAATAAAGAAGATTATAAAATGTCAGGAGATTGGAGGGTACAAGAATGTGACATGGTGGAGGAAGGGAAGGTGAAGGGTCAAGGAACTGCTGGACTTCTAGAATGGATTGAAGGTTATTTCAATGGAGAGAACCCTTAAATAGGGAATAGCTTGCCATGCTACTTAATATAGTATTTGATCAAACTTGGGTTAAAACACCACTTCTTAAATTCAAGATAGGGAAAACATGGCTTGAAAACAATTAAAATGAAAGGATTTAAGTGAGATTTTAGTGATTTGTAAGCTCTGTGTTAGTCAGGAGTGTAATGTGGCAGCCAAGAGAAAGAATTCAATATTCTGTTGCATCATAGAAGCATCATATCCAGGTCATTGGAGGTAATAGTACCCAGTGTACTCTGACCTAGTCTGACCATACCTAGAAAATTTTCTTTGGGGCTCTATTTTTTTTTTAATTGTTAGGAATGACATGAGTTGAAAGGTCTGCAGAAAAAGTTGAACAAAATGGAGAAAGGATGGAGACCATACCATTTGGGCATTAGCTGAAAGAATGGAGATTGTTTCACATGTAGGAAAAATGGCTTAAAGAAGTTATAACTGTCTTCAAGCCCTGCAGGGGTGCCACGTGAAAGAGGAATTATATATTGGCTCTACTTGACACTAGTGATCATAGTGGTAGAAGTTGAAGAGAGATATACCTAAGAAAGAACTTTCTAACAATGGGAGTGATGTTGAAAGGAAGAGAAAGAAAAAGGAGGGAAGGGAAGGGAAAGGTAAGCAAGAAAAGGGAAAAAAGAAGGGAAGAAGCATTTATTAAGACCCTACTATCCAGGCATTGTGCTAAATGCTTTATAAATATATAAATATATAACCTTATTTGATCCTCATATCCATGGGAGGTAGATGGTGTTATTATGCCCATTTTACAGATTAGGAAACTGAGGCAAACAGAGGTTAGGTGATTTGAGCAGGGTCACACAGATAGTAAGCCTCTGTGCTGGACTGATACTCAGGTTTTCCTAATGATAAACCCAGTACTTTGCTTTCAGACTGGTTTTTGCATGATGAAGTACATTTTTGGCCAGGTGTGGGTTGGACTATTTGGCCTAGTTTAGAATGAAAATGAAAGAGAAATAAAAATAAGAGAAATGAAAGGAATGAAAGGGAATGAAAGGGAAGAAACAAAGGACTAAGGAAGGTTTTTTATAGCTTTGCAGTTGTGTGATTTTGTGTAAGTTACTGCACTGGACTTTGTGGAGATACCAAGAGAAACAAATCATGACCTCTTCCAGCAGGAACCTACAGTTTATCAGAAAATCATAGTCTGTTACTGCTTTAATTGAAAGACAAACAACATCTAAAATGTTTTTTTTTAATCTTCTCTTTGCATGTCAATCAAGAACAGAGGTGAACTGGCTGCTGGGATGCTTGAGATCAATCAGTCAATCAGTAAACATTTATTAAGTGCCTACTACTTCCAAGCATTTTGCTAAGTGTTGGAGATAGGAAAAGAGACAAAGACAGCATATAAACAATGGAGACAAAACAAGCTAAAAACAAAACAGTATAAATAGGAAATAATTAACAAAAGAAAGACACCCCAATGAAGAGAGATTGGGAAGGCTTCATGCAGAATGTGGGATTTTAGAGATGGGATACAGTAAACATGAAAAGAAGCTTCACACAAGTAGGAAGATCTTGGCCACCTTATCGCCAAGCCTCTGGTCCTGCTAAAAATCCTGAAGAAGATGCTTTGCCATCTGCTTTGCTGCTGAAACTTAAGGATCATGAAGTCTTACCACTGGCACTTAGCACGATGCTTTGCATACAGTAGTAATAACATGTAAATTTATTTGCAAAATTCTAGTCTGACTGCTTTTTTTAAACTTTTTTTTCAATTGCATATAGAAACAATGTTTTACAATTGTTTTCTGACATTTTGTGATTTGAATTCTCTTCCTCCTTCTTCCTCTCCTTCCTCTCTAAGGTGCTAAATGGTCTGTTATGGGTTATATCAGTGCTTTTATGAATACATATTTCCACATATCCCATGCCTTGACAGAAGATACTTATCACATATGCAGTAGAAAACTCATGAAAGAAGAAAAAAAAAGGAAAAGAGGGCATGTTTTGATCTGCATTCAGATTCTAATAATTTATTTTTTGGCTGTGGATAGCATTTTTTATCATGAGTCCCTTAGGGTTAACTTAGGATCTATTTTGGCTGATAATAGTTTAGTCTTGCACAGTTGATCATTGTATACTATTTCTATTACTTTATATACTGTTCTCCTGGTTCTACTCATTTCATTTTCCATCAGTTCATGTAAGTCTTTCCAGGTTTTTCTGAATTCATTCTGTTCATCATTTCTTATGGCACTGTCATATTCCATTATAACCATATGCCACCACTTGTTCAGTCACTCCCCAATTGATGGACCCCCTCTGTTTCCAGTTCTTTGCCACTACAAAGAGGATGCTAAAATACTTTTTTGCAAGTAGGTTCTTTTCCACCTGACTTCTTTATCTAACAGACTGTAATGAAACTTAAAGACTTTTAAATAATTTTCTCTATATAATTAAATAATTTAAATTCCATCAACCCACCCATCCATACCTATCTATCCATATCTATCTATCCATCTATCTATCTATCATCTATCTATCTATCATCTATCTATCTATCCATCCATCTATATCTATCTATCCATCCATCCATCCATTCCTATCTATCTATATCTATCTATCTATCTATCTATCTATCTATCTATCTATCTGTCTGTCTGTCTGTCTGTCTGTCTGTCTGTCTGTCTATATCATCTCTCTTCCTCTCTGTCTCTTTTTATCATTATTAGATCCATCATTACTGCTTGAGAGAGAATACTTAGGGATCCTTCTTCCTGAGCTACAATTTCAATTCAAATACTGCCCCAGACATTTAATAGTTGTGTAACTTTGGGCAAATCAGTTGATATCTTTCAGCCTCAGTTTCCTCATTTGTAAAATGGAGATGATAATATTAATTTCTTTTTTCTAAACCCTTACTTCCCATCTTGGAATCAGTACTATGTATTGGTTCCAAGGCAGAAGAGCAGTTAAGGACTAGGCAATGGGAGTAGGTGACTTCCCCAGGGTCGTGTAGGTCAGAAATATCTGAAGCCAGATTTGGCCTTTGGTCTCTGAGTCTGGCTCTCAATCCACTGTACCACCCAGCTGCCTTATAAAATATTTATCTCTTAAGGTTGTTGTAAAGATTGAATGAAAGAATATATGTAAAGTACTATGCAAACCTTAAAGTACTATATCAATGTTAATTGTTGTTATTATTATTATTAATAATAATATACAAGAGGTCACTAGCTTATTGAGTAGAACTCCTTATGGAGGGGCATGGGCACAAGTCATATAAGATGGGCAGGCCTGGATGTACTGTAATCTCTACCTCTGGAGAGAATGTCCACCTTGATGGCCTAATAGAACTTTTGAAGTACTGGAAAACAAATACAGCAACCTTTGCAAAAGATTCTAGAATATCTTGTGCTTTGTCATGCTGTATGAATATGCAGCTACTTTGGAAGGAGTTTTTTTTTTTTAACCTTAAAAAATATTGGCATATACTCAGAACAGTCAATGTAGACTACTTCTGCAAGCTTTTCATTTCTGAGTTTAAACTGTGGTATTTTAATTATGCATAAATGATGATGGAGTGGCTGAAGTTTCCATGGCAAAGGAAATTCCTGCGAAAGGCTCTATTAACAACTTAGCATTTCTAGCTGATGTGGAAATCTCAATTCCACTTAACTGAAGAGGGAGCAGAAATGGCATTCATTATATTTAAATCCCTTTAACTGTGGAACTCTAGAGTGAGATGGAGAAATCATTTCTCTGGTGATTCTGAAGTTGCTCTCCTCCCTTCACCTTACCTGACCATGCTGATGATTCCTTAGGGTTCGTCATATCAATTTCTTTACATCAATTCCTAGTCAATGCAGGCAAAGGCTGAGAAGAGGTTAAGGGGCTTGGATCCATTTATATTGGAACGTTACACTAGTGTCTAATGAGAATTCCGGTTTTCTTTTTTCTTTCTGTCTTCAGGGGCCTAGGATGATTTTTCCTAAGTACTTTCATTTAACTTGATACGAAATGGAAGATGAGAATTAATGATACCTTCTGCCAGGAAATTTAAAGTCCTATTAACTCTCAGAGTTGCTTGGTATTAATAATTTAGGGATAGGATTTTGGTCTGGGAAGGTAGGCCAGCCAGACATTATGGGGGAGACCCAGTGGGCAGCCCAGGGAAGGGAAGCAGACCAGGATGATTTGTTCTACATTTTAGACCCACCTTCTGCGTAAGCAATTATTGATGTAAGGGTGTTAACAGGCTTCGGGAAAAAGTTGGTGTCTGGCTAACTTATGCTTCTGATTAATTTTCTATCATTCTGTATGCTCTAAGTAAATGGATTAAAGAACCATTTGATCTTCAAAAAGAGGTTTAAGGTTGCTTTGATGATTAAGTACCCATGGGACACAATGGATTATCATGGATAATGGATTAGAAGTAGAGGGGACATTAAAAAAGAAACTGAACTCTTCCCCTCGTCATATAGTTCTATGGGTTTAGGAGGTTTAATTTGAGGAGCTGGTTAACTCCTTCATGCAACTGGATGAGCAAGGTGGAAAAAGCAAGGTAAATGCATTCAGCACTAAGGAAATTCATGCTTCTTACTAGTGGGATAAAAATGGCTGAATGAAGCCCAGTGGGGTTTGGGGCTACAGTGATCCTAACTAGAAGGACCTATTTTTGTTCAGGAGGGGAAGACTTCTGAAAGTTCAAAATGCAGTATAACTCCTTAAAGACTGTACTCACGAGTACAAGGATTTTACCACAGGTCAATCTTTATCCTGTAAACAGGGAGGCATTCTGGTACAATGACAGGAGCCCTGAATTTGGAATTTGTCAGGTTCCAAGTTCAGGGACATACTCTTTTGACCTGAAGAAAAGTCCACCATTTCTTCTGTCTGAACATTCCTTAGCCCATGTACATGGGCAGTAAAAGACTTGCTCAGTCTCTTTAAGGTTAACAGTAGTGTCAGCTCCCAAAATACACTCCTCCAGAATAGAGTGTCAGATTTTTGAAAGCAAATGTTAGAGGAATGGAAGGTTTTCTTTTTGAAACCTTTATCTTCTGTCTTAGAATTTATACTGTATATTGCTTCTAAGGTAGAAGAGTGGTAAGGGCTAGGCAATTGGGGTTGAATGGCTTGCCCAGGGTCACACAACTAAGAAGTGTCTGAAGTCATATTTGAACTCAGGTCCTCTTGACTCTAGACCTGGTGCTTTATCTACCTAGCTACCTAGCTGCCCCATAGAGGTTCCTTGTTGCAATATGGGACCTGAGTTTGAATCCTTACTTTGGTGTGATCTCCAAGAAGTCATTTAATCTATTCCTCAGTTTCCTCATCTGTAAAATTAAGGGGCTGACTAGTTAACCTCTAAGGTCCCTTCCAGCTCCGAATCTGTGACTTTGTAAATGTCCTGTGCAATAATGTTAAAGCTTATTACAACATGGTTTGCCTTTGGAGCAAATGTCAGCTCCCATGTCAGTAGGACATAGAGAGGAGGGTCACTCTATAGTCTTTTTTTATTTTTTGACTTTTAATTTTTTTCACTCTACATATCTGGCAAGAACTTGAAAACAAAATAAAATTATAAACTTGCTTCCTATGAAAAAAATAGGAATTCCAGAGACTAGTCCAATTTCCTTTGTTTATTCAGAGATTTGGCAACTGTTTGGATGAACAGGGTTTCCTTATCCCCCTTTAGTCGGTGAATGTCAGTGACAAAAAAAAAAACAACAAAAAACAACACTTGACCCATCCAATGGCAGCCTCCAAACAAAGCAATCTCCCAGTCAGGTTTTCCCAGTCCTTTTGTTAGTATCTAATGAAGCATTTGCTGCCACCACCAAGGGCAAAATGGGTGGTGGTGGTGGTGTGCTCTCTTCTTTGAAGATTATCACCCTGACTTTCCTATTTCTTCTTTGATTGTACTCTTTTATAAACACCATTATAGTGGTTTCAAGTGCGCAAGTAGTCTTATGAATTCATAAAAGGATTTTGAGATTAAATTACATGTTGTAGAGGTAGAACATAAATGCAATCTCATTGTTCAATTAGCCAGTGACAGATGGATAGTATAAGAAAGTCCCTCCCAGGATCTCTCATAATGGTGATGCAGCAGAAAAATGTGGAGTCAAAAGAACAGGGTTTAAATCCTGGCTCTGCAATTTTTATACTGTGTAATTTTGGCAAGTCACAACCTTCTAGGGTCTCAGTTTCCCTATCTGTAACAATATAGTATTTCACAAAGTTGGGTTGGGTAATGAGGGGAGCATTCCATTTCCTTTCATGGAAAGGACCTAGCCCTAATCCTAACCCTTTTCTTGACCCTGACTCTTAGGAAAAGGGCCAATGGGAAAGCATCCTATCTATGTACACCCAAGACAAGACCTGGCATAAATATACTTTTCATCATTTGCCAAATATTTTTATAAGGTATCTAATCTGAACCTCAAAACAACCTTGTTTGATAAGTCTTTCAGGTATTATTAACCCCATTGTAGAATGGGCAGCTAGGTGGCACAACTGATATGGTCTTAGGCCAGGAATCAGGAAGACCTGAGGTCAAATCTGACCGTAGGCATTTCCCAGCTGTGCCACCCTGGGCAAGTCTTTTAACTATGTTTGCCCCAATTTCCTCATCTGTAAAATGAGCCGGAGAAGGAAATAGCAAACCACTACAGTATCTTTGCCAAGAAAACCCCCAATTCGGGCCATGAATGACTATTGAAATGACTGAACAACAACAGAGATGAGAAATGTGAGGCACAGAGGTTGTGACTTGAGGATGGTAAATTTTTTATCATAGATGGGACTTGAATAGAGATCTTCCTTGTCCTTTATCCACTAATCCATGTTGACCCTGTAAAATGAGAGAGTTAGACCAAAAGCTGTCTAAGTTCTCTTCTATCCCTAAAATCCTATGACCTATTTTCAGGCTGTAGACCTACAACCATATGAATTAGAGTTATTCTCTCTAGTTTACTCAGGCAGAACTATTGCCTTTAGCCTCTTTAGGACTGTGGATGATCTCTTTCTTGTCCCCTTTGGCTCCAGATCAAAACCACAGTTCTGACATTCACCTGCCTCCCCAACTCAGTGTCCCTCTGAATTCCGCCCTCAGGAAATCTTTGACTAGTCTTTGTCCTAGTTATGGGCTCTCAGTCTTACTTCATTTTCTTTTTCTGAGTTGCCTCTCTTTATTCTGTTCGAAGATAATTTTCTTGGCTAGAGAACACAGAATCAACATAAGAATGGAATGGTTCTGCCTGCTTTCTGTCATCTATTAACACTGCCCTTCTCCTCTTTGGCCTCTTTATGTCATCAAGGCTTGCCCCCACATTCTTGGTCTTCCTGTTCTGGGGGAGTAAGAGGCAGAAGTACAATAACTTAGGGGAAGGCTGGGCTCTCATTGAATGAGGCAGATTGTCGGCAACTGTTCTCAGAAGGGAAATGAAGGAACAGGAAGGTTCACTTAAAGTGAAGGGAAGCCGTATCAGGCAGAGATCTGATCTTAGGGCTTCTGAAGTGGAAAGGGACCATAGAGATAATGTAGTTGGCAAGTCACAATCTTCCAGGGTCTCAGTTTCTCCATCTGTAACAATATAGGCTTTCACAAAGTTGGGTTGGGTAATGAGGGGGAGCATTCCATTTCCTTTCATGGAAGGGACATAGCCCTAATCCTAACCCTTTTCTTGATCCTGACTCTTAGGAAAAGGGCCTCATTTTATAGATGAAGAACTCAAAGCCCAGAAAAGCACAGTGACTTGTCCAAGGTCATATAGTTTGTAAATGTCAGAAGTGAGATTTGAACCAAGGTCCTTCGACGCTAGAGCCAGTATCCTTTCCAGTGTTCCATTCTGCTTTTAGCTAGTAGTTTTCTTCCCAACAACTAAAAAGTGATAAAGGTCAATTTGGACTGGTAAAGTTTATAAATAATAACCTTTATTTATATATTTCCTTAAGAGTTATGAAACCTGGCACCTTTTTTCTATTAAATGAGGGGAGAAATTGAGCAGAAGGTGAGAGAGGATATTAAAAAAATAAACAAAAAACCAAACAACTCAGAAAGAAAAGAAATAAACCTTCCATTTTATTTGTGTTTAATTCAGAATTTTATATTATATATATATATGTTTTAAGAGATAAGGCCCCCCTTTCATTAGGTCCTTTTTGTCAGAGAAATAGCCAGAGGAGGAACATCAACACTGTTTGTCTCAGGCCCATTGTGAGTGGATAAGGAGGATATGGGAACTGTTCTGATTGGATTTATGATGATTGGAGCTGACAAGTGTGGGTTGATGACTTCTTGTTCTGAGGCGCCCCCTAGAAGGCTCTGCCAGTATAACACTCAAGGAATAGAGGCCCAACCTCACCACCATCATGCCACCATCTTTTCTGCAAGGCTCTCAGTTCTTTTGCCTGCCTCTTTCCTCCTATCCCACCTAACTCACATAGGAGGTTCTAGTTTATGAAAGACTCAAATATACACGTTATCATCTGGCCCTGGAGAGTCTACAGTGATCTCCCTTGGAAATTTAAAAATAATTAAGGCCCTATGTTTATATTTTATCCAATGAACCTTTTCTGTCTATTTGGGGTCCCCCCTCAACCCACAATAACTTTTGAGAAGGGAGGTATTTTTTGTAATAGCCTTAGAGAAGGGTTTCATTATAAGGTCACAGAAGCCATATTGGTCCAAATGTATGACTGAGGTTGGGCTTAAGGCAGAGAGGGCTTATTGTAGTCAATCTGGCTACATACTAGTATTGATCAAGAAAAAAAGTGAATATATTGGCTTTGCTGTGTTGCTACCTGCTTTGCCTTTACTTGTGAAGGACCACTATGAGCCATGGGTATCCAGCCTCCAGGATATGTACTCTCAACAGGTATTGGAAGCTTTATGAAGAGTATAGGGAATGTCTGGTAAATAACTTTTTTTTAAAATTATTTTATTTTATTTTTTAATGTGCATATACATAGTAAATTCTAGATTTTATTTCCTTTCATATCAAACAGGGCATACAGGAAGGCTTATTTGAAGTCTAGAGGTATGGACAATAGAAATCAATCAATAAACTTTTATTAAGCCCCCCCAATTGCTAAGTTGTAGAGATACAAAAAAGAGGCAGACGATAAATCTCTGTTCTCAAGGAGCTTACCATCTAATGGGGGAACCAATTTATAAATAAATATATACAAACAAGTTATATGCAGGAAAAATAGGAACTAATTAACAGAGAGAAGGCACTAGAATTAAGAGGGATTAAGGAATGATTCCTATAAAAGATGAGATTTTAGTTGAAATTTAAAAGAAAAAGGGTGGGAACCCCTAAATTAAGCCATAACCTATTCTTAAGGCAAAGCATTTGAAGTGCAGACTTTGGAGTGGTACCTTAAGCCTCTGTGCTTGATGTGGAGTCAGAAAATCTGGGATTTCCTCTACTGTAGTTTCAATTCTTTAGAGATTTTCATGTTCCGATATTCACATATATCCATGTAGCATCACTAGAAGAGTGTAATTGTTAATAAAATTATGTTTGTTTGTTTTTGGACAGATAGAAGCAGAGGTCGTTGATACTTTCCATTTCTCCAAATGCAACCAGTTCTTTTTTTTTTTCTTCTACTTCTATTCTCAGCTCAACATTTTGCCCAAGTCATTGTCTTGACAATGGGCATTACTCATTTATTTGTTTTCTCTGGTGTGGATTTTTGGGCAGATTTCCTTTTGAGTGCTTGTGGATCTGAATGAAGGAGGCTCTGTAGTATTCTGGGTTTTGAAGCAATCAGCACAACATCTTTAAATAGGAGCATCTGGAGGACATCCGTATCTATGGGGAATTACTCATATGTTTGGGCTTCATGTGTGACATCCTGCAGTATGACAATGGAAAGCAATTTGCTTTTGTCTTCAAATTTATTATTTTTATATGTAACATAATATATTTAACACAACACTAATGTAATATATGTAATTTGTTGTATGTAATAAATTATAACAAATATACTTATCTAAGAGAAACACATTTTCATATTAGCTATGTCCAAAAATCTTTTATTTTTTTCCTTTCGCCTTTCCCTCCCCTTCTGCCCCCTTCCCAAGAGAAAAATTAATGGAGGAAATAAAGTGAACAATAGTATGTTTCCATCTGCATTAGACTCTGTTTGTCCCTTCTTTGGTGGTTGATATTCTTTTTCATTACAAATCCCTTGGAGTTATCTGAGATCCTTGCCTTGTTGATGATAATTAAGTCCTCATATTTTTATCAATACTATCATTACTGTATGCATATAGATCATGTTTTAAAAAATGTTTTTTAAATCCTTACCTTCTATCTTAAAATTAATACTGTGTATTGGCTCCAAGGCAGAACAGTGGTAAGGGCTAGGCAATGGGGGTTAAGTGACTTGCCCAGGGTCACATAGCTGGGAAGTGCCTGAGGCCAGATTTGAACCCAGGACCTCCTGTCTCTGGGCCTGGCTCTCAAGCCACTGAACCACCCAGCTGCCCCCATAGATAGTGTTTCTAAATACTGTTTAGTGATGGAAAAGTGGGGATATGGATCATTCATTATTGAAGACCATTTGATCTCTTTTTATCAGAAATATTGCCATCATATAGTAAGAATAAGAGGCAACAGGTAGAAAACCTGCATGTTGCATTGATACTCATGGAATGCCAAAAGATCTAGAGGAAGATCCATAGAAAGATGGATTTCTTTTGAGAATTTTGAGAGGATGTGGACATGAATCAGGCAGGAGGAGAAGATATGGGTGGGTTGTGATTTATCACTGGAGGAAATACACACATTGACAAAATTGGGGCTGCTGAAGTATAAATAAATAAATAAGTAAAAAGCATTTATCAGACATTGTGTGTATTGGACAAGGCTCTGGTGAAACAACTATGAAAATGAATCTGTCCTCAAGGAACTTACATTCTAATGATAAAGACAACACATATAGGGAAATGGTGGCTAATTGATTTTGGGCTTGGAAAGCCACAGGAATGAGGACCTAAGTAGATTGCCTCTTTTTAGAGAAGCCAAGATGATGCTGATTTAAATTAGGGTATCCCTTCCACATCATGGGGGATGGGGATGTGGCCCCCAATGATCTGGAAAATCCCATAAAATTTTTGGCTTCACTATTCTTTTCTCAAACTTGGACTTTTTACTTTTACTTATACTTTTTACTTTTTACTTATTTTAACTTAAGAAAGAAATTGTGTATTATAGTATTAGATAAAATATGTTGACACTATATGATGCTATACATATAGTTTATGCATTTCTGAGTTTCTGTGCTTTTTCTGTGTCTTCTACTGGCTCTTTCCATCTGTGGCTTTCACAAAAGTCTCCCAAAATTCCCATTTAATTTCTTATGCATCCATGATATAATGAAAACTTAATGAGGAAAGTTGTGTTGTAGAAGGGTTACCTCTACTATGTCCAGAACCAGAGGAATAGATAGGGGAGTTCCTATTTACAGGAACAAGGAAGTTGGTAAAATTCTTGGTATGGATGGTTGGGTTGCATTTGAAATATGGTCTAAAGTTGGCTCAATATAATTAAATTAGGTAGGTTTCCATTCACTTACTCACTATTCAAGAAAGCTCAGCCACAGTTCAAAGGTTGGAGGATTAATTCCCCAAAGGAGTGGTACAACATAGTCTTTAGAGGACTGGTCAGGGACTGTTTTGGGTAGAGAGGGGGAAATCAGTGGCAATGCAAATGTCAAGATTCCTTAGGTGTATGGATGGATGGGATGGGACTTTCCATCTATGATTTCTTTTCCTAATTGTCTGTTGTCTTCACCAATCCAGAAATATTGATTTTTTAGAGCTTTCAAAATTGTGTTTCCTCTAGAAAAGACCTCTTCCTATGTATTTCAGTTGGATGAATATTTATTAAATACCTATTCAGTGCTAGGCACTTTGTTAGATACTGAGGATAACACAAAAAAGAACAAAAGAAATAAACTAATAACAATAACAAAAACCCAGCCAAAGATCCTAACACTTCCTCACCTCAAGAACTATATTCTACTTAGTCTGGTTCAGCTGCTTTTCCTTTCTTTGTAATTTTTTTGTGCCATTTCCATTTCCTTATATATTAATCAAGAATACTAACGTTTAAATGTGGTGGTTCTGCTGTCATGAATAATAAAAATAGTTTGTTTTAGAAATGTTGACAGATGTATTCCTTTTTCCGTCTGCTTGTTGTCTTAATTCCATTTTCATCCATAAATATTCTTGGAATGATTTCACTCAGTTAGAGAGGCAGTTTACTGTACCCAGAAGGAGAAAGAACTAAATTCAGATCCTGCTTCTCACACTTACCAGCTGTGACCACAGACAAGTCACTTAACCCCTTCAAATTTCTGTAGTGTCCATTTCACATGAAATGTTCTAAGACTCACATGAGATAATGCATACCAAGGGTTATGAAAACCTTAAAGTGCTACATAAATATCAGTTATTAATATTATTGGCTGAATTATACACTAAGGGATTCCTCCTGCCATTCCTCATTGTTTTATGAGTTAATTAAAGTAGTAATCTTCCACTTTTCTACTTCATAATGTTTTGCAAATTAGGTTTTATTATAAATTAGAGTTGTCCTCTCTGGTTGACAAGGAGATATTCAGTGTTTATTGGCTGAAGTGGGGCTTTCTTGGTTTTTTTTTGTCAACTGCTTTGCATAAGCTAAACTCTATATAAAATGGTGATAGTCTGTATTGTCTTTTCCTTTGTTAATTTCCATTTTTTTGCATTGATAGCTTGTTTGTATAAATTAAGTTATAGGCATTATTATGCAATAATCTTATCCTTTCTTCTACTCTAATTTAATATTTTTTGACCTTTATTTTAATTAATCTATATACTCTTACCTCACAGATAGTTGATTAAAAATAATTATCACATCTGTAGTTAGTCTTTTCCTGTCTAAGATACAATTTCATTTCTGTGAATGTTGCTTCTTGTTTTCCATGCCCAGGATCTTCCAGTTTTCGTCTTCTTTTTCTTAATTAATTTTTTATTTTCTTTTTAAAGCTTTACTTTCTGTCTTAGTATCAATTCTAAGACAGAAGGGAGGCAAGGGCTAGGCAAAAAATAGGGTTAAGTGACTTGCCCAGGGTCACACAGTTGAATCCAAATCCTGGTACCAGGTCTGAAGCTCTGTTCATTTTACAACTTAGATGCCTCCAGTTTTCTTCTTGAAAAAGTTTTGTCAAAGTATTGTCTAGGTCTTTGTGGGACTTTTCTTCCTATTAATTCTCTGCAACAAACTTTGGTGCATTAATATATTTATATTCTTACATAATTATATATTAAATATAATAAATTATCACCAACTATACAGCAAGGTGAGATGACCCAGTGTCCCTTGAGATTATTTTTTTGTTTTTGTTTTTAATTTTAAACCCTTAACTTCTGTGTATTGACTTATAGGTGGAAGAGTGGTAAGGGTAGGCAATGGGGGTCAAGTGACTTGCCCAGGGTCACACAGCTGGGAAGTGTCTGAGGCTGGATTCGAACCTAGGACCTTCCGTCTCTAGGCCTGACTCTCAATCCACTGGGCTACCCAGCTGCCCCCCCTTGAGATTATTTTTTATCTTTGCCTAATGGAGTTAATTCCTTCAACTTCTTTAGTTACCACTCCAAGGAGAATCTGTGAATGATTCATTCTTCTTTTTATTTGAACCTCTTTATTTTTTCTTGTTTCAATCATACTGAAGAATGGTTCAGTTACTGAAGCAGTATAAGAACATGTCACTAGATAGGAACCTCAAAAAAACACAATTAAATAAATTTTTTATTGATGACCTAAAAATTAGCTTTTTATCCCCATTTCTATCAGTCAGCCACTGCTCCTGTAGAAGTGGTGCAGGACTGAGGGTTGTGTAAGGATTGGATTTTGTGCAAAGGAGAGGGAACAAAGGGAGAAGGAGACAGTTGCTGACAGTTGCTGACAGTTGAGACCAGAGAGGATTCTGGTAATTTCTCCCAGGAGGAGAGAAGAAGGGTGGTCTTGGGGTTGAGGGCTGGGAGGAGTGAGGAGGCCAATAACCCAGCTCTGATCCAGTCTGGTGGGCTTCCTGAGAGCCTTTCTCTTGGAAATTGAAACCCTGATTCCCTGATCACAGCCATTTCATCACAACTCATGCTTCAAAACTACAACCATCCAGTCAGCTAAGTTTGGATTCCATTGGGAGCAATCTCTTAGTCTCCCTCACCCATTGCCCATTCTTGCTGAGAGACCCTTTTCAAAGTTTACAATTGTAGGAAAGGATAGAAATAGAAAATAGAAATAGAAATAAAAGGGGAGGGGAGGGGGGAGAAGCTTAGGAGTTGGAACCACTAGGGTTCCTGTCTAAGTGATGGACCCCATAGGAATAAGTAGAGGGCACCCCCAAAATTCCTCTGCCCTCAACCCCTTTCCTCAATCCCTGATCTGTGAATAATAAAAGCTATTTAATAGTCAGATAGCATTCCAGTGTGCCTGAGAGACAACAAGGGCAAGGGGAACCACAGCTTGGTCTGGCTGCCTCCATCCTAAAGCCAGACCACTTGCTGGGAAATTAACTGACCTGGGGGGGGGGAGAGGTTTGAGTGAACCTCATCCTTATTCAAGATTGTATTGGGGTATCACATACCTCCTCTATCGGGAAGCGTTGCCTCCAACTCCTGGGGAATGGCACGACCATCTAGATCACCCAGTTTCAGGGTGACACCATCTTAATGTCTCCCCACGTATATTTGGCCCAGGGGAGTGCTGGAGGAGAGAGTCACCACACAGAACCCCCCTCCCTTCTATCAACATCCATTCCTACCCCCCTTTTTATTGTTACAGTTACTATATATTTCTCTTTGTTTTATAGGTTGCCAATGACAATTATTTCGTTACCTAGAGGTCAGTCTATCTCTAATGAGTTTCTCTGGACTCAGGCTAGTCTTTATTTGTAGACACTGTCTGTTGCCAGTCTATTTTTTGGGGGGGACAAGGTGGCAAGCTTTGTTTTTGTCAGACCACAGGGCACAGGGAAGGTGGAAGGAGGTGTTGGCAGCACAGGCCCTAGTCTTGGCTGATGGCACCATGAGAAATAGCTGATCACCCTTATCTTCCTCAACTCAACTCCCCAAATCTAGGGAGGAGCCCCAATCTTTTGGAATGGGGAGTTCTTTAGGAGGTGAGAAAAAGTACTTGAAGCTTTTCTAGCCTGACAGATCCTGCCAAAACTTAAACTCTATTTGTATAATTTTGGGGAATGTAGAGTGACTACAATGCCATGATGACTGTTGTATAAGAGAAACTGTTAAGATGACAGGGGTCTGTAGCAATGTAGTCTTTCTAATCCTTTGGTCTATGGAGGGAGGCACCCACCAGCAGGCTTGACTGGAAGGGAGGGGCAGGATCTTGTGAAAGTGCTCCTTCACTTCCCCCCTCCCACTAGGCAGATGGAAAGTCAGTTACAATCTGGTAATGGTGGACAATCTGACTTGTTAATTCCTGGGCCAACACAGTAAGTTAGGAAAGGCTAAACTCCTAAAGATGATAACTTTCTCTAAATTATTTCCCCACAGAATTTTATTGGAGAAGATTGATGTCTTAGAAGCTTACAGGCACAGAGGTTAGGATTAACTTCAGGGCTATAAGTAGGAGGAACTTGGCTTAAGGAGGTTGTGAGTATAACCCCCAAATATCTATACCTAGACACTGTTCTCAGTTGATAAAAGTTTAATGATAAGAGGGAATGGGAAGGATGAGAGATGGATAAGGATCGATAAGGTCAGGAAAACCCTCAAACAGTTATGTCAAAGCAGCCCCTCCCTCCAAAGTGGGTAAGGTATCTTGAATGGCTGATCTGCTCTCTAATCTTATAAATATTCTTCTTCTATATCAAGATAGCTAAACTATGGTAGATTGTGATATAGTTGAATGTCTAACCAAAGTAAAACAGCTTGGCAGTCAGGAACTGAATGGCTCAGCTCAGAGTCACCCAAATTGCAGAGATAGCCCCCAAATTCAAGATCCAGGACTCAAATCCAGCAAGGAGTGTGACCTGTCTTCTTATACCAGGGCTCCAACTGCCTTTAACTGCCCCCTCTCTTAGAGTTCTGGGGGGGCCCTATGGAATTCTGTGATGTAGCCTGAACCCCCCTCTGCAGCTTGAACCCCTCTCACCAATATGGATCTCACAGGAGGCATTGGAATAAGATTTTGGAGACCATCTGGATACTATGAATCTATGAATTTAGCCAGGATTGCATTTGTAATTTTGGCTACAATGACATACAGTTGAATCTTACTGAGCACTGCTAAAACCCTGTTTATTATCATTTTCTTTTCCTAATCTTTTCCTAATAAATTGTTGCCTAGCTATATTTCCTCTGTTCTTTTTCAGTTGATTTTGGACCCAAGGACAGGTCTTTATATCTGTCTCTTATTATTTGATCTTATTAGCTTAATCCTATTTGATTATTTAGATCTTTATGAATCCTGGTTATTTTTTCCAATATATTAGCTATCTTCTCAAGCAGACACTGTCAGCTAAATAGAGCACTAGTCTTAAGATGTAACTTCAAAGAGGTTGAACATTCTATTTCAAAGATACCTTTGCTATGCTTACTGCTCACTTTACTGGTAAATGGCTAAAAAAACAAGTAACATTATAAGCGAATTCAGTTTCCTTCTAGTATATTAGTCATGATCTTAGGATCAGAAATATCCTCAGATGTTCAGCATACTGTATTGTAGTTTATAAAACAAAGCTGGTTATGGGTTGGAAAGTTGGAAATCACACATCTCATTGGAAGTAGAAAAGAAAATTGAAATAAAGAATGTATCGGGCTGGAGAACTGAGCCAACAAGCACCCAGCAACTGAATACTGAGGATCTGCACAGTCAGCTTTTTAAAGCTGGCCTCCTGAAAATGAGAGGTGACATAGCACACATCAAGCCTCCAACCTAAAATGACCCTTAAACCGAAAAGGTCAAAGATTTTAAAAATTGCTTTCCCTCAGTTGATAATCCAAGATTTGGCCACAGTGAATTAAACCTTTCCAGCTAGATAAGCCACCAAAGTTTGAAATGGGAGCACTATTTCAGGCTTGGCATTTTCTGTAAATGGTGGGAATGAAGTTTCCTTTCATTTAATGTGATATTTTACCATTGTCCATCCTTTCCTTCTAAAGTATGACAAAAGCGTCGTGGAGCATGGGCAATAAGTGTTTCAATTCCTTTCTTAAAAGAAAGTTTGATTTCCATAACTTTATCATAAGATCATAGGAGGAAGGCTAGAGGAGACCTCAGAGCCCTCTGGCCCAACCCATTCACTTTACAGGTGAGGAAACTGAGACCCAGGGATGTTAAGTGTTTTGCCCTAGAAAACTTTAAAGGTGTTGACATGGAATCTAGAAGCCCCCACACTTATGCAAGTTTGGGGGCTTCTAGATTCCACATTGACAGAGGCAGAATTTAAATATAGGAATTTCTCTTCAAGATGAGAATACCTTCCACTTTGTCATCCTGCCTCCCACATAGGAAGGTAGGCTTTTGGATATCTTGTAGTGCTGTCTTCAACTGGCTGTGGCTTAGTGATGTGTGTGTGTGTAGGTGTACAATAAGGACATATAGTATTCTCTGGATTCATTTCTTTTGGCTACTCTGTTCCTAGGGGTGGGACTCCTTCCGTCGTGGCATCTGGTAGAAAAACATGATGTAAGAGGAGGGGTCGTTGGGTCTTCACCCTTCTGGGGTCCCAGAAATGGACCTCAATCCATGGCTCCTGTATTTGTTCTTTCCTGTTCTAAGCAAAGAGAATGGAGTCTCTGTGATCCTGAGAGACTCAAAAGACCCAGAGTGCATTTTAGCCTCCCAAGTTCAGAAAGGGCTTCAGTGTCTTGATGTTCCAGGCTGGGTTTTGTAGCAAGTTTGGTATCAATATTCTCTTGATCAAAGAATGTTTTTCTGGGCCAAGATAATTAGAAGCTGATTCATCTAACAGACCTACTGCATCTGGACATGAATTTGCTGAGGTCAGTGCATCAGAGCTATCTATTTCCCCTTCCTGTTTTACGGAAGACCACCATGATATTTGGGAAAATGCTTGCATATTTTATTTATTTATTTTACTATGTATTCAAAGTAAATCTGTCCCTTTGTGAAAGTTATTAATAAATATCTAAAGAAACAGACGATTAAAGGGAGGTTGCCTAGAACAGTTAAAAGAACAGAGAATTTGGAGTCCAATGTTCATGTTTTGTCTGTTATTTATTACTTGCAGAACCTGTTCAACTCACTGGGCTTCTCATTTAATTATTGAGTTCCTCTTCTAGAAGTATCTGCTTCATGGTATTGTTGTAAGTCACAAGTAAGATTCCAGGAATCATTACAGACCATTAGAGATCATCTAGTCCAGGCCTCTCATTTTTAAGATGAAGAACCTGAGGTTGAGAGGTTCAATGATTTCTCTAAGATCATTAAGACAATCAGTGGCTAAGACAGAATTTGAATCTGGAACCTCTGACTCCAAATCCAGTCCTCTGTCCACTCCAGCACCCACTATTGCCTCTCTCTGTGCTCTCATTGTTAAAGATAGGCCACCAATTAAACCCACTTCTGATTGTTTTGGGGAGGGGCAGTGTATTTCAGAGATTAGTGGGTGGTTAATGGTCTTTAGAGTGTGAGAGTCAAAGAGTATAGATGAATGGTGACAGGTCAGTCTGAACTCAAACTCTTTTAGTTTGCTTTAGGAAATACAGCCCAAGTCAGAACATAAAATTCCAGACACCAAGAATTAACAAAGCAAGCAGCCATACAGTCTAAAGATTAGTCTAGGATTTACCACTAAGAAAGTCACCAGATCCAGTGTCTAGGCATGAACATATGGTAAGAAGAGCAGTTCCAGAGTCAGTATACCCAGTAAACTCATGTGGAGCAGGGGCAGAATCAGGAGCAGGAAAACAAGCTGGGCAAAGAGTGTTCAGAATAGTTTTGATCTGGGGCAGCTTGGTGATGCAGAAGGCAGAGCTCCAGGACTAAGGTTGGGAGGACATAGGTTCAAATATGGCCTCACACACTTCCTAGCTATGTGACCTTGGACAAGTCACTTAACCCCATTTGTCTAACCTTTTCCCTTCTGTTAGAGTTACTAAGATGGAAAGCAAGGGTTAAAAGAATAGTCCTGACTTTCTAAGAAAGAGCCTAAGGCATCATCATCGTTGGAACTACAATCTAAACAAAAATAGGTTTCTCTCCCTTTCATGTTGATTCCCTCTCCCTATCCACATACTTAATTTTGAAGGCAAGGCAGATATGAGCAGTTCTTTCTCCTCTGATGGCATCTATCTTACCCAGGAGATGGGAACCTCATTTCCCAGTGCAAATGATTTGATATATGAATAAAGACACCTCAGATCTGGGTAGACACAGCAAATGGAAAGAGCTACATCTTCATTTCGGTCACACATCATCTTGTAAGAAAGTTGCTGTACAATTTCTTTTTTACTGGACTTTATTGGGCTTTTAACTGTGATTTGATTGATATAAGGAACTTCCCATGCTTATTTTAAAGCAGATCTGTAACTTAAAAGTCTTCAAAAGTTTCCCAGAGCCCTAAGATGTGCCTTGCATCATAGGATTACATAGTGAGGATGTGTCAGAGTTGGGACTTGAACCCATGTTTTCTTGACTTTGTATCCACTATTTCATTTTGTCTCTCATCACAAATATCAGTCTTGATCAATTCATGCAGTACTTCAAACTACAAAACTCTTTTTTTCTTCCAACCCCATAAAGTTAGAGAAATATTAGAATATTGTTATATCCATATTTTATAGATAAGGAAACTAAGGTTTTGTAAGGATGCTTGATAAAATGTAAATGATTATTATACAGCCCCAAGAGGTCTCACAGATGGAGGTGGGAGGCAATAGGAGATATTGATGAGACTTCCTATATGAATGGTAAGGATAAGTTTGCTTAGAGGCTGCTTCTATGATCTAACTGCTGCCTATGAACTGTATTGAATCTGCTAACAGAAATAAGCAGTTCACTTGTTCCCACCTATTATCATTGACTAATGAAGGAGTGATTGTTGCCCTCAATTAATAACCAAATTATATAATAAATTCAAGGTAATAAATCTTGATCCCTATTTCTGACTATGATTTGTTGTTTAAACCAGAAGATCAATAGTTATGAAGTTTGCTTCAATAGTTGCCAGGTGAACAAGGCTGCCCATTATCACCTCTATTATTTAACATTGTACTAGAAATACTAGCAGTAGCAATTAGAGAAGAAAAAGAAATTGAAAGTATTAAAACAGGCAATGAGGAGACTAAGCTATCACTCTTTGCAGATGATATGATGGTCTATTTAAAGAATCCTAGAGAAGCAACTTTAGCAAAGTTGCAGGATACAAAATAAATGCACATAAATCATCAGCATTTCTATATGTTTCTAACACATCACAGCAGCAAGAGTTAGAGAGAGAAATTCCATTTAAAACCACCCTAGACAATATAAAATACTTAGGTATCTATCTGCCAAGACAAACACAGGAATTATATGAACACAACTATGAAACCCTTTCCACACAATTAAAACAATATTTCTAAACAATTGGAAAAACATTGAGTGCTTATGGGTAGGATGAGCTAACATGATAAAAATGACCATTCTACCCAAATTAATTTACTTATTTAGTGCTATACCTATCAAACTACCAAATTTTTTTTTTACTCAATTAAAAAAACTAAAACAAAGTTCATTTGTAAGAATAAAAGACCAAGAAAATCAAGGGAAATAATGAAAAAAAAATGAAGGAAGGTGGCCTAACAGTACCAGATTTTAAACTGTACTATAAAGCAGTAGTCATCAAAACACTAAGGTAATAGTGAAGAGACAGAAGGGAAGATCAGTGGAATAGACTTGGGGTTAGTGACCTCAGCAAGACAGTCTATAATAAACCCAAAGAGACCAGCTTTTGGGAAAAAACCCACTATTTGACAAAAACTGCTGGGAAAATTGAAAAACAATATGGGAGAGATTAGGTTTAGATCAACTTCTCACACCCTATACCAAGATAAATTCAGAATGGGTGAAAGACTTGAATATAAAGAAGGAAACTATAAGTAAATTAGGTGAGCACAGAATAGTATACCTGTCAGATCTTTGGGAAAGGAAAGATTTTAAAACCAAGCAAGAGTTAGAGAAAACTACAAAAAGTAAAATAAATAATTTTGATTACATTAAACTAAAAAGTTTCTGTACAAACAAAACCAATACTACCAAAATTAGAAGGGAAGCAAAAAATTGAGAAAAAATCTTTATAACAAAAAACTCTAATTACTCAAATATATAAGGAGTTATATCAATTGTACAAAAAATCAAGCCATTCCCTAATCAATAAATAGGCAAGGGACATGTATAGGCAATTTTCAGATAAAGAAATCAAAACTATCAATAAACACATGAAAAAGTGCTCTAAATCTCTTATAATTAGAGAAATGCAAATCAAAACAACTCTGAGGTACCACCTCACACCTAGCAGATTGGCTAAAATGAAAGAAGGGGAGAGTAATGAATGCTGGAGGGGATGTGGCCAAATTGGGACATTAATGCATTGCTGGTGGAGTTGTGAACTGATCCAACCATCCTGGATGGCAATTTGGAACTATGCCCAAAGAGTGCTAAAAGAATGTCTGCCCTTTGATCCAGCCATAGCACTGCTTGGTTTATACCCCAAAGACCATAAGGAAAAAGACTTGAACAAAAATATTTATAGCTGCATTCTTTGTGGTGGCAAAAAATTGGAAAATAAGGGTATGCCCTTCAATTGGGGAATGGCTGAACAAATTGTGGTATCTGCTGGTGATGGAATACTATTGTGCTCAAAGGAATAATGAAGTGTAGGAATTCCATGTGAACTGGAATGACCTCCAGGAATTGATGCAGAGTGAAAGCAGCAGAACCAGGAGAACATTGTACACAGAGACTGATACACTGTGGTACAATCAAACACAACGGACTTCTCTACTTGCAGCAATGCAAGGATCCAGAGCAAGACTGAGGGACTTATGAGAAAGAAAACTAGCCACAGTCAGAGGAAGAACTGGGGGAGTAGAAACACAGAAGATAAACAACTGCTTGATCACATGGGCTGATGGGGATATTATTGGGGATGTAGATGCTAAACGATAACTCTAGTCCAACTATCAATAATATGGAATTAGGTCTTAATCAATGATACATGTAAAACCCAGTGGAATTGTGTGTTGGCTATGGAGGGGTAGAGGGAGGGTTGGGGGAGAGGGAAAGAATATGAAACATGTAACTATGGGAAAATATTATAAATAAAAAAATAATTTGAAAAACAGTTGCCAGGTGGATTTTTAACTGACAATTTCCTTTGGAACTCTGAGAACAAACCAGCTCTGTAATGATTTCTTATATCAACTAATTTAATAGTAACAAATAAGGTAAAGGAAATTTTGGGGAATAATGAGGAAAGAGGGATTAAGGATGGATCCTAGACCTTATCTAATATATTGATTGTATAGTAAATCTTCAGTATATCTAAAGTAGTTGATATCTGGAAGCCTGCTTGGCAAACTGCCTGGCCAGGCCAGAGGCCTCACCCTGATTGCTTAAGGTTTATTTCAGTCCACGATGATTTGGCTTTTTCCAGCTGATCTTCTTGTTTGTATATAGGTTGGTATATTGGTGTTGATTTATAGATGTTGTTTAATAACTGAACCTGCATGCTGATATACACAGAATAGTCTATGAGCAATTTAGGCACCTACCCCTAGCTATGAGACAATCCTGAGATGACCCAACCTCCCACCAGTATCTCAAAATTGAGACCCTGATGTTCTGAACTTTCCTCCTTTTATAGCCACATCTCAACTGCCTTTTGGTCTTATGCCAGATCAAATGCCCTCACTACACTCTGTGTTCCAACCTAATAACTGACAATCATGCTTGGCCAAAATGTCTTCTTGCAAAAGTATTTACAGTTTAGAATGGTTTGGTAGAGGTGGAACCAAGATGGTGGAGTAAAAGCAGGGAAAGCTTGAACCACTCAAATTCTTTCTAGCCAACCTTAAAAAATGCTTCAAACTAAATATTGGAGTGACAGAACCAACAAGAGGATAGAATGAAACAGTCTTCCTGCAGAAAACAACTTGAAAAGTAGGCAGAGAGGGTCTGTTCCCTGGGGTAAAAGGGGAGTGCAGCCAGCACAATAGCAGTTCAAACCAACAGTAAGCCTCTCCACTTCACATCTACTATTCTAGGTTCTAAACCTGGGTCCAAGACAACTCTGAGACCCTAAGACCTTGGCTAAACTAATAACCATCCCTTGAAGTTCTAAGTCTTAACTCAAGCCTGAAGTGTGGCTCCAAACCCTAGCACAAGGCAGTCATGGTGCACCTGGTTGGTGTAGGCTCAGGATGAGGCCCTGACCCCTATCCAAGCCCAAGGTTAAACCCCCAAGTCCCAGTACAAGACAGTCAGCAGTGCCCCTTGCTGGTTTGAGGCCAAGGAGAGACCTAGAGCCCTTGTTCAAGCCTGCAATGAAGACCTAAACTCCAGTACAAAGCTTGCCTGACCTGTGTAAGCCCAGAGTGAAGCACAAGACCCCTGCCTAAACCTGAGCTTAGACCCTGAGCCCCAACCCTAGGTGGCTCACAGTTATCTGAGCTCTGAAAACCATCATCAGCAGTCCCAGGGGGAGATTGAATCAGCAGTGGGAGGTGTTTTTCAGAGTTCCCAGCTCACAAGCCATCATACCAACTTGGAAGAAATGAAATTTGCAGAACCCAGAACTAGAGCTGAGGGTAGAAGCTTGGAAAAACTGAAGTTTAAGAGATTGCCCCTTCTACCCTGAAAATAGGGCCCACCTTTAAGATAAAAGTAAAAAGTCAAGAAAAAGGCTGGGCTGGGAAAATAAGCAAACATAAAAAAACCAAAACACCTAACCACAGAAAATGATTAGGGTAACAAAGAAGAGCAAAGCACAGACTCAGCAGGGGACAGTGAGATCAAAGCAACCAAATACAAAACCTCAAAGAAAAATGTGAATTGGTCTCAGAAGTGCTCAAAGAGGATTTCAAAAATCAATTAATTATAGCAGAGAAAAAATGGGGAAGAGAAATGAAAGCAATGCAAAGCAAAATTTGCCAAATGGAAAAGGAGGCACAAAAATCCAATGAAGAAAATATTTTTTTTAAAAAAAAGTACAATTGACCAAATGGAAAAAGAGGTTAAAAAACTCATGGAAGAAAATAACATTTTAAAAATTAGAATTGAGCAAGTAGAAGCTAATGATTTCATGAGACATCAAGAAATAGTAAGATAAAATCAAAATAATAAAAACATAGAAGAAAACATGAAATATTTAATTGAAAAAAATTTACCTTGAAAATAGATACAGGAAAGAATTTGAAAATTTCAAACTGCCTGAAAGCCATGATTAAAAAAACCTACACATCATATTACAAGAAATTATCAAAGAAAACTGCCCTGATATTCTTGAACAAAAGGGCAAAATTGAAATTGATCACCTCCTGAAATAAATCCCCAGATGACAATTCCCAAGAATAAAAAAAGAGAAAGTTTAAGGGATTCTATAAGGTCAGACTATTTATAGTTCTACATGGAGACATAATATTGGTAACTCTTAAATTTTTTATTAGTATTAGAATAGTTAGAAAGAGTATACATAGAAAGAGAGAGCAGGAGTAAACTGATGACATGTAAAAAATAATCAGGGCATAAAGAGGACTGCATTGAGAGAAAAAGGAAGGGAGAAGTAGAACAGAGTAAATTATCTCACTTAAAGAGACACAAAAAACACCCTATTACAGTGGAGGTGAGGATGAGGGTCTTGTCATGCAATGCTTAAACCTTACTCTCATTGGAACTGGCTCAGAGAGGAAAAAACAAATATACTCATTGAGGTATAGAATTCTATCTTACCCTACAGAGAAGTAGAAGGGAAATAAGGCAAAGGAAGGGGAAAGTAATTGGAGGGAGGAGGAAGGGGGTAGTGATAAAAAGCAAAACACTGTTCAGGAGGAATAGAGGGAAAAGGAATAGAGCAGTTTCAAAAGGGGAAAATAAGATGGAGGGCAATACACAATTAGTAATTAATGTGAATGGGATGAACTCACCCATGAAATGGAAACAGATATCAGTGTGTATTAAAAACCAGAATTCTATGATATGTGGTTTACAAGAAACACATTTGAGGTAAGGAGATACACACAGAGTAAAGGTAAGGGGCTGGAGAAGAATTTACTGTGCATCATTTGAAGTAAAAAAAGTAGGAGTAGCAATCATGATTTCAGATAAAGCCAAAACAAAAATATATTTGATTAAAAGAGATAAGGAAGGAAATTACATCTTGATGAAAGTTCCCATAGGCAATGAAATAATATAAACACTAAACATATATGTGTCAAATGATATTAGCCTCTAGATTTTTAAAGGACAAATTAAAGAGCTTCAGGAGGAAATAGACAGTAAAACTATACTAGTGGGATACCTCAATCTTTCCCTTTCAGATCTAGACAAATCCAACAAAAAAATAAACAAGTAAGAAGTGTTAAGTGATTTGTCCATGATCACATAATTGAAATCCAAATCTAGGTCTCTTTTGGTTTTGAGTTTAAGTACTATTTCTTAATTTAGGAAATCAGTTCCTTAGACTAGGGAATATCTAATGCCCTTTTCCCCCTTCCATTTAATTTTGATGCCCAAGTCAAGTCACTTGGGTGGTGGGAGTGAGAAGGATTCCTTGAGAAGATACTTGGACCTTTGGAACATAAGACTTTATTGAGGAAAATGTGCATGTGTATGATGACTCTGAAATAAGAATCTGAAGAGACCACAGAGAAGGGAGGGACTAGAGCAAGATCAAGTTCCAGCAAAAAAAAATAAGTGTTTATCTGGGAGTATAAAGCTGACCTGATAGTTTCCTATTTTAACCAATTATTCATGCTAAGTAAGTACTAAGCCTGATTTCTGCATGGTGAAGGAGAACATAGAAGTAGCAGAGCCTTCTAGATTTAAATCCACTTTATGTGCAAGTTAAGACATCACTGATATCATTGGTCTTCAAAAATAAAGGATGAACAAGGTTTTGATATCCTGTGATCAAAGCCTTAGTTACCTTGACCTCAATTTCACTCTGCCTTGTTAGGAGCTACAGAGGAATTTGGTATAAGATGGATTTTACCTTCTACTCTGATGACACTTTTTTTGCAAAGGGGCATCAAACACTCCATGTGTCCAAGCCTTGTTCAGGCTCCTTGCAGTTGGGAGTCAGTCTTTCTCATTCTAACTTAGTATGCTACTTTCTTCTTGTAAAGAAAGCTGTTAGTTGCAGTTTCTTTGGCCTTCAGAAGTTTTTGACTGCAAAGCAAATAGTGATTTTACCTCTTTGGCTGGGCTAACTCCAGAATGGATGGCTTCATTAATTAATTATTATGAAATGAATAAAATATAAATAAAAATATAAAAGTAATTAATGCTATTTCTTTTTTTAATTAAAAAAATTTACACCCTTACCTTCTTTCTTAGTATCAGTTCTAGGACATAAAATTGGCATAGGCTAGGCAATTGGAGTTAAATAACTTGCGCAGGGGTCACATAGCTAGAAAACGTAGAAGGTCAGATTCAAACATGGGTCCTCCTGACTCTAGACCTGGTTCCCTATCCATTGCTAACACATATTTCTTATGATATTGAAGCTGACATCAATCAACAAATATTTAAATTCTTATTCTGTGTCAGGAACCAGGGATTCCAATTCAATGAATGAATCAGTTTGATGAAAGGAGAGTTCATTTTGAACCAGAAGTTAGTCAACAGAATACAGACTAACTTTTTTGGGTCTTGGATACTTTTCTTAAAACTCTTCTGCCTTAGAATCAATATTGTATATTGGTCCCAGGGCCAAAGAGAGGTAAGGGCCAGGCAATGGGGATTAAATGACTTGCTCAATCACAAAGGTAGGAAGTGTCTAAGGCTAGATTTGAACCCAGGACCTCCCATCTCTAGTCTTGGCTATCTAGCTACTGAGCAACCCAGCTGTCCCCTTTCTTGGAGCCTTTTGGCTGTCTGATGGAGCCTATGGACTCTTTTCATAACAACCTTTTAAAATGCATAAAATACAAAGGATTTTAAATAAAAAGAGAAAATCAGCCATATCAAAATATAGTTATTAAGTATTTTAAAAAACTAGAGTTCTAACCATAGAACAAGCTAGCTGCTAGCCTTTGCTATAACAACCAAAGAAACATAAGTCACCAACTGATAGGTAGCCCTGGGTTAATATATAATTTCCTATTTCCAGTTGTTCTCCCCTAGCAGTATGCTGGTAGAATGACAGATCTGGAAGGGGATTTGAAGACCATTTAGTTCAACCCTCTGTTGGTGTGTTCATTTAAAGGAGGAAAATGAAGCTCCTGCCAGTTAGGTGACTTGCCCAAGATACTTCAAATATGTAAGTCTTTATTCAGACCCAGATCTTCTGACTCTAGGTACTGACCCATTGAGGGAACCCTTTTACTTTCCATTTAGAAAAGACATTTCCCAAGCTTTTAATTCTTTATTTTATAAATAGAGGGGAGGAACTGAAGGTGTTGGAGGTTGACAATCAATAGAACTGCTTATAATCACTGAGAAGAGAGATAATAACCTTCACCCAGCCCTGGGAAGGGATCTTAAAGCCTTTGTGCTCCTCCCTTCTGTTGTGATTTCACAGGTGCCATTGGAGGAATAGAACTACCTTTGAGAATTTCTTTTTGATTCTGACTGGTTTATTGGAGTGGCATCATGCATGCCCTGTTTCAGATCATGGCTTGCTGAAAGAGTGGGGTGAGAGACAAAGGTCCTCTCTAGGAGGGTGGGAGGACACAGGACAGCTGAAGAGCCCTGCATGTTTTCTGCCCCAGCACTCTTTAAATGGTTCACAATCGAATGAAACTCAAAGGTAGCCTTGAAAGGGAAAAGAAGGAAACCAAAGGAAGCATTATGTAAGGGTGGGAGGGTGCCATTGCTAGGCTGGCAGGCTCTCTTCCCCAGTTCCTCTACTTTATCAAAGGAATATAGATTTAGAGCTAGAAAAGGCTTTGGAAGATTGTACCTATATGAGCTCATATCTTTCTTTCTTTTGTAAAAATCAATTAAGCAGTACACATTTATTGAGTATCTACTTTTTACACTAGGCATTGGGAATACAAATACATCATTACTAATGTTGAGAGGAGAGACTGATTTTACTTTACTATTTCTATTAATACAATTAATATATTTTCATTAATATAATTACTAATGAGTAATGAAGCAGCCAGAAGATGAGATATTTGTGAGCAGTAGAGGGCCTGGAGGAAAGGGACTATGAAATCTTGCTTCTTATATATACTGGCTTTGTGGTCCTGGGCAAGTCACTTAACTTTTTAAAATCAATGTAAAAAAAATATAAAAATATATATTTAATTTTATATTTTATAATATCATATATTGCACATATATATGATATCATATATCATATAATATATTATTAATTTTATAATATATATAAAATACGTAAAAATACATATATAAGCAATTTTTTACTATTGTTTTCCTACAGTTTACAATTCAGATTATCTCCCGACCTCCCTCTCTCCCCTTTGAGGTGGTAAATAGTCTGATATAGGTTATATCATTGCTTTCATGATTTTACATGGCTTTCTAAACTCTAGCTATGACTGGTTCAAGGTGAGATGAGAGAGATAGTCATGACAAAACAACAACAATCTTCCCAGACCTGGGGATGCTCTTCAGTCTCTTTGGACACTTTTGTAGATAATGGTTTAAAAAAAAGTTCCTTTATCACAGTGTAAAAAAAATGCAGTATGTATTTCCATAATCCCCATATTGTGACAGAAGAAATATATCATATACAATAAAAAAAACCTCATGTAGAAAATTAAGTGGAAGATGGAATGCTTTAATCTAAAATCAGATTCCAACAGTTCCTTTTTGGCTATGGATAGCAACTGCTTTTTTATTGTGAGTCCTTTGAGGTTATCATGGAACCTTGTTTCCAGATAATAGTTGAGTCCTTCATAGTGGATCCTTGTACCATTTCTTCTACTGTATACACTGTTCTCTTGGTTCTGCTCACTTCACTTTGTACTGGTTCACATAAGTCTTTCCAGGTTTTTCTGAACTCTTCCTGTTCATCATTTCTTATGGTGCAATATTTTTCCATTACAACCATATGCCACAACTTGTTCTTCTATTTCTGATTTGATGGATACCCCTTTAGTTTTCAATTCTTTGCCACTACAAAAAGAGCTGCCAAAAATATATGTGTACAAGTAGGTCCTTTCCCCTCTATCTCTGATCTCTCTCGGATATAACCCCAGGAGTAGTATGGCTGGATCAAAGGTTTATCTGGTTTTATGAAACTTTGGGGCATGATTCTATATTGCTCTCCAGAGGGGTTGTATCAATTCACAATTCTATCAATAGTACATTTGTGTCTGAGGTGGTATCTGAGAGTTGTTTTACTTTGCATTTCTCTTTCCTCATATAACTAAATAGTTTTCTTTTTTTCACCCAACGCTCCAAGATGCCTTTCTTAGCACAGCTCTTGGCACAACTTTCTCCTCTTTCTCTGATTCAAGGTAGACACATCCAAGGCTGAAGCAAAAGTTCCATTTGTCTATTTTTTTGTTTGTTTGTTTGGCAAGGACTATATGGAAGCAAGAGATTTGGATTTTATAAAATTATATAGTCTTCAGTCAGTGGATAGGAATTTGAAGCTACTCTGTAGATAGGTCTTTAAGGCAATCTTTAGCAATTTTCCCCACAAGTAGGATTGTGCACCAATCAGTTTTTGACCCACTGAGCTGTTATTTTATTCATGAAATTGGTTGCTTCCTGCTCTATGTTTATGGCTGTTGTTTTTATAGTTTTTGTTTTGATTACTTTTCTTATCTGGGAAGGTCCTTGAACCTGTCAGAAGATGCAGAGTTCTTAAATGTATCATGAAAATTAGAGCAACCTACAGGGCCAGTAGTATGCACTGAAAATCTTGAAAGCTTGTTCATATCTTGCAAAATAGATTTTTTTTCTTCAAAGATATTTTATTTTCCCAATTGCATGTAATAATAGTTTTCAACACACATTATTTGAAATTATAAGAACCAAATTGTCTCCTTCCCTCTCTTCCCTACCCCATCCCAGAGATGGAAAGAACTTTGATCTGGGTTAAACATATATTATCATGCCAAACATACTTCCATATTGGTCATTGTTGTAAGAGAATATTCATATAAAACCAAAACCCCCAAATGAAAACATAAATAAATTAATGTGAAAAATAGCATGCTTTATCTGACTCCAATAGTTTATTCTCTGGAGGTGAATAGCATTCTTTGTCATAAGACCTTCAGAATTGTCCTAGATCATTATATTGCTGAGAGTAGCTAGATCTTTCACTGTTGACCATCGTACAATATTGCTATTACTATGTGCAATGTTCTCCTAGTTCTGTTTATTTCACTCTGCTTTAATCATGTAGATCTTTCCAGTTTTTTCTTAAATCATCCTTCTCATTATTTCTTATAGCACAATAGTATTCCATCACCAACATATACTACAGCTGCTCCAACCATTCCCCAATTGCTGGGCATCTCCTTAATTTCCAATTCTTTGCCATCACAAAAAGATCCACTCTAAATATTTTTGTACAAATAGGTCTTTTCCTTTTTTTATGATGACTTTGGTATTACAGACTCAGCAGTTATATTACAGGATCAAGCTTTATAGCTCCTTGTGTTTAGTTGCCCTCCAGGATGGTTGGATCACTTCACAACTCCACCAATAATGCATTGGTGTCCCAATTTTGCTACATTCTCTCAACATTTATAACTTTCCTTTAATGTTATGTTGATCAATATGATACATTCGAGGTGGTAATTCAGAATTGTTTTAATTTGCAACAACAGATTATTTTTCTTTTTCTGCAGATTATAGGATCAGAAATTAAGAATTGCAAGGCAATTTCATCATCATCTAGCCCATTCATCTTTTTTTGTGTGTGTGTCATGGACCTCTTAGGCAGTCTGGTGAAGCCTATGGACCTATCTGTTTTCAGAAATGCTCTTAAATACATACAATAAAATATATAAGATTTTGAAAGAAACCAATTATATTGAAATACAATTATTAGTTATTAAAAAAGGCTCATGGTTCCTGTGTTAAAAGCCTTTTCCAAGTACAACACCCTCATTTTACATAGTTTTATAGAAATTTGCCCAAGGCCAATAACTATCAAGAAATAAAGCTAGAACTTGAATTCAGGTTTTTTGAGTACCAATCTCTCTCTCCCTTACTCTGATATTTGTATTTCCTAACACTTATGGAGACTAATAAAGGAAGGCTACCCTCATGATTTTTGGGGTCCTAATTGTCTTTGCAATGACAAGGAACAGCTATGATTTCCTTTTAAAATATTTCTAGAGGGGACAGCTAAGTGGATCAGTGGATTGAGAGCCAGGTCTATAGACAGGAGGTCCTGGGTTCAAATTTGGCCTTAGACACTTCCTAGCTATGTGACTGTGGATAAGTCACTTAACCCCCATTGCCTAGCCCTTATCACTCTTCTTCCCTAAAACCAATACAATAGTATTGATTCTAAGATGGAAGGTAAGGGTTTAAAAATATATTTCTAGAATGAATTCAATATTTCCCTTTCCCACTCCTGGATTCTCTTTCCCTTTTAACTAGCTAAGAAATAGAATTGTATTTTTTTTTCTCCTCTGGAAAACCTTCACTGATGTGATGCTAATTTGCCTCTGAGGGGAAAGTGTTATAATTTTGGAAACTAGAATTTCTTTTTTCGCTCCTTAGGATGCAGGCACCTAGTAGAGCAATAGCGACAGCAGCAGCTGAGGTCTTTGGTAAAGATGACCTTTTTTGGTAACAGCGGACATCTCACTATTGCCTACTTAACAATTTTGATTTGACATTTTGTGGAAGAATTCCCATTTTTTTTCCCCAGCCTGTGTATGTTTCCTTGCTGAAGGAATACTGTGAAGGACGCTATCACAATGAGGAAGGAGAGAGGGAGGCTCTCTGTGTTTAGATCTCATTCTCTATTCCTTAGTAAAGGTTCTTTTTAAGCAGTCTGGGTGTCTGGTCCCCAAGGCAAGGGTGAGGCTTGCAAAGTTTTCTTATCAGCTTCCATCTCCTACAGACAAATCTGTCCTCCAATTGCCAGAGAGTCTGCACTAAACTTCAATTTAATTCTGGGAGGCAGAAACAGGGACAGACACTGGTCTGTTGGGAAGCCAAGTAATGGCTCTAGTGAGTGTCTGTCAACTAATAAAGATGCTTCAAGTGTGATCCTGCCCGAGGGGCCTGGGAAGGAGCTGATTTTTCAAGGTCTCTTAGATTCAGTGATTCTGCGACTGCATCAACATTAATAGTAGATTGGTGTGGAAGCAATTCAAAAGAGTGAGAATTATAAGTGAAGAGAGAGAAGGCAACAGCATGCTCTTGATTTAGAAAGCATATTCACAGGTATACATGAATAAACCTCCTTACCTAGGATAGGGATACCAAGGTTTTTGATTTTTTTTCTGTCAAGGGACGCTGATTTTTTTTCTTAATTCTAAATTTTTTATTTTCTTATTTTCTTAAATTCTTAAATTTATTTTCTTACCTGATAAATGATGACCATTCATAATTACGGCACCTTAAGACTTTTCCTCTGAACAACCCTGTATAGTAATGTAAGATTTGCTTTTTAGGTGATGTAAATCCACACAAGTTGTCTAAATGTGGCTCACAGAGATGCATGAACTGATATCTTTGGAATCCCATTTGCCCTTCACCAAAGGAGATTCTGATTCCTGACTGGAAGAGAGATGGAAAAGGGGCCAAGAAGCTGGCCTCTCTTCTAGGGTACCAGACTAGAAATATACAGTGATCCCTTCCACATTGGGGAGGGTTTAGGGGCACGGCGCCCCACGATCTAGAAAATCTGCATAAAATATTTTTGTCCCTCCCTTTATAGCAGAGAAGTCTGAATTTTTTCTTTTTCTTTTATGAATCATTTACAGTATATCTTATTGTAAAATTTGGATTAAGTAAGCATTTCTGAGTTTTTAAACCTTTTCTGTGTCATCTACTGGACTTCATGCGACATCTGTGACTTTCACAAAACATCCCTCAAATTCCCATTTAATTTCTTATGCTGACCTGCGATATATCAAAATCACAATGGGGAAATTCATGACGTGGAAGGGATTACTCTGTCTTTCTAAATGTTGCTAGTTTAGAGAAAATGATTTTAGGTTCTTGTGGCTTCTTAGGTTCCTCTTCCTTAAAGAAGAAGGGATGTGACTTATAGTTGAAAGTTTAGTCTCTTCCACCCAATCCTAGTTACTTAAAAAAGCATTGCAAATAGAGAAGGGTGAATAAACCCATCTATCCATGCAGAAAGCAAATGGAAATCAGATAAGAATATACTAGATAATTCACAGAGTGAATATGCTTTTCTGCTTAGAGGAAAATATCTTGGCTTTGACTGAAAGAGTTCTTCTCATTCAAGGTTAAATTCCCCAAAATCTCAAGGGAGGAAGGCTGAATATCAGGCCATGTATGTGATAGGGAGGAAGCTCTCCCCTACATGTTTCCCTTTTATCTTTCTATGGAGAGGGTCTAGAACTTTCAAAGCAGAAAAACAGATGATCTCTCTTCTCGACATCATGTATCAATTCTATATCCTTCTCCAGCTCATTTTACAGATGAGGAAACTGAGGAAAACAGGGTTAAGTGACTTGTTTATGGTCACACAGCTAATAAGTGTCTGAGGCCAGCTTTGAACTTAGGAAGATGAGTCTTCCTAAATCCAAGCCCAACATTCTAGCCTAGCTGCTTAGAGAAACATGCTATAAAGAACCTTCCTGTTGCAGGGTGGCTAGGTGGCAAAGTGGATAGAGCAATGAGATTAGAATTAGGAAGATTGAGTTCAAATTTAACCTCAGCCTATGACCCTGGGCTAGTCACTTAACCCCATTTATCTCAGTTTCCTCATCTATAAAATGAGTCCAAGAAGGAAATGTCAAACCACTCCAGTTTCATTGCCAAAAAAACAAAAATGTGCTCATAAAGAGCCTGAATGACAAATTTTTTGTTGTGTTTTCTTTTGTATGTTCTTTTTAGTTAGATTTAGAGTAGAATAAGGTGACTAAAGGATGACTAGTATTCAATGTCTATACTCCAAGGATTGACATATTGGCAAAAGTAAATCCAACATACGTGTGTATTTTATATATACACATATGCATGTATATATGCATTATAAATTGGTGTATAGGCATATTTGTTAGTTTCCTCAAAAGTAAAGTGGAGAGATTTAACTAGCTGACTTTAAAGATCTTTTTCAATTCTCATTCTATAAGAATTTGTTAAAAAAATTAAAAATCAAACAACAAACAACTCAGATAATACTATAAATATGCAGATATAGCCAAACCATGAGAGTTAATATTATATGATATTTTCTTAAGTTATGCATGCCATTCTCTACTTCTTATCTCTAAACGAATAAAATAATACTCATTTCTAATATCATCCTTGTAATACATANCATATATATATGTATATATATTACATGAAATTTCCAGCAATCGAGCTGGAAATCTCCCCAAAATTTCATGTACTTTCTAAATCTGGAGTATGTATAAAAATCTCTCCCAAAGAAATTTATAGTCCATTGACCACATTCTTGTCTGTAAAAACCTCAGAGTTGTGTATATGTGTGTATGTGCCCCCATACTTTACTGGTTGAGAATGAAAACTGAACTGGAACTCTAAAATTATGGCAGTCTTGATTAATACTGGCTGACCTTAGCAAATTACTTAATCTCCATGGGACTCAGTTTCCTTATCTGTAAAGTGAAAGGATTTAACTAGTTTATTTCTATGGTTCTTTTCAATTTTAATGATATAAGAATTCATTTAAAATTTTTAAAAATCAAATACAATATAATGCAGATAAATACTTCAAATAGGAAAGAAATATATTATAATGGAGATCATCATGAACCATGGGTCCACATCTTTGCTCTGAAATTTATTCTCAATGTGCCTTGGAAAATTACTAACTTTTTCTGAATATCCCAAAATGAGGATATCAATGCTTGTACAGCCTAACCTCCTGGGCTATCGTGAGGAAGATGCTTTATAAAACTTAAAGTGCTATAGAAATGTGAATCTGTACTGTATAAATGACAGAATATGGCTTTAATCTTATAACATTGATAGTCACAAGGAAGAAAAAGGTGTGAAGAGAGGCCAGGAGAGCAAATGAGAGCTAGGGGCAGGTTGGGACAAAGTAATTGAGGGAAAGAGAGGGAATAACAGAGATGCCTATATGGAGGGAGATAAAACAGATATGCACAGAGACATTCATGGAGTAATATTTCCATCTTGGGGACATTTAGCATTTTTCTGGCATAATTCTTCAGGTTATAGTGTATTTTTGCAACCATAGGCATATGTCTTATGGTACCTGCCCTTTAAACCATGTTTAACTAAACTATAGGCCAGATTTGTTCCATGGCTCAAAGATTTTCCTCCTAGGGGATTGACCCAAGGACTGATACTATTTTTTTCTTTGGAAGATTTGTATTTTACCACTCTAAATTTCCATCATTTGACTTTTCTACTCTCTGGATTTTTGTGATACTGTTTTGTTTTGGTTCTCTTTCTACCTATCTGACCATTCCATCTCAATTTTATTTTCTCACTGATCACCCATGTCATGTCCACTAATTAATTTTCAATTTCCTTCAAGTTCTGCCATGAATCCTTTTCCCTAATCCATTAGACTCTCTGTTTGTCTGTCTCTCATATTTATAAAAATCTCTCCCAAAGAAATGTATAGTCCATCAACCTCATTCTTGTCTTCAAAAATCTCAAGGTGTTTTTTTTTCAGATTTAAATATTTTATTTTTTTAGAAAAATTTTCCATGCTTACATGATTCCTGTTTTCACTTTCCCCGTCACCCTCCCTTCAGCCCCGCCCCCCCATATCCAAAGCGTATTTCCACTGGTTTTAACCTGTGTGATCAGTCAAGACTTATTTACATATTATTGATAATTGCATTGGTGTGGTCATTTAGTGTCTACATTCCCAACCATGTCCGCATCAACCCATGTGTTCAAGTGGTTGTTTTACTTCTGTATTTCCTCTCCTGTACTTCTTCCTCTGAATGTGGGTAGCGTTCTTTTCCTTAAATTCCTCAGAATTGTCCTGGGTCATTGCATTGCTGCTAATACAGAAGTCCATTACATTTGATTTTACCACAATGTATTAGTCTCTGTGTACAATGTTCTTCTGGCTCTGCTCCTTTTGCTCTGCATCAATTCCTGGAGGTCTTTCCAGTTCACATGGAATTCCTCCAGTTTATTATTCCTTTGAGCACAATGGTATTCCATCACCAGCATATACCACAGTTTGTTCAGCCATTCCCCAATTGAAGGCATAACCTCATTTTCCAGTTCTTTGCCACCACAAAAAGCACGGCTATAAATATTTTCGTACAAGTCTTTTTATCTATGATCTCTTTGGGGTACAAACCCAACAATGGTATGGCTGGATCAAAGGGCAGGCATTCTTTTAGCGCTCTTTGAGCATAGTTCCAAATTGCCATCCAGAATGGTTGGATCAGTTCACAACTCAGTGTGTGTGTGTGTGTGTGTGTGTGTGTGTGTGTGTGTGTGTGTGTGTTGGTGATGAGGTGGTGGTGGGGCTTTAGATGTTGCCTGTGTGATCCTGGGCAAGCCACTTTGCCCTGTTTGTCTCAGTTCCTCATCTGTAAAATGAGCTGAAGAGGAAATGGCAGACCATTCTACTATTTTTGCCAAGAAAAATTTCCAAATTTGGGGGGAGGAAGTTTACAAAGAGTTGGACATGACTGGAATGACTGAATGACAAACAAAAGGTTAATAGAACAATGGGGTTGGATATGAGAAGTTTAGTGGTGGTAAAAATGCCAAGATTTTTCAAGTGATTGGTCATATCTGGAATAAGAGGGAGTTAGGAGAAGAGAATCATACCAATATTATGAACTTAAGAGAAAAGAAGAACGATGTTATTTTCAACAGCAACAGGGGAGTTTGGAAGAGTGGGTTTTGGAGGCAAGATAAGTATAATGTTTTGAACATGTTGATTCTGAGATAACTCTGGGACATATAATTTGACATATCCAATGAAAATTGATAATGTGGGACTGAAACTTGGGGATAGGCTGAGACTAGATAGATACAGTTTTGAGTTCTCTGCCTATAGGTGATAGCTAATCACAGACAGACTAAGAAAGGTGAGGACAGAAAAATAATCATTAGGTATAGGTAGGTTGTGATTAATGTAAGTTGGAATAGTGGGAAATTCATGTTAGTGTGAATTACAAAATGATACCTGCTTACATTTTAGGTGAGGCAAAATAAGACATATTTGAAGATTTTCACTTTGTAGATATGTGATATGCTGCTGAGTACCACGTTACCAACAGTTGTGTAAATTGTTTTTAAAAGGAGACCTTAACAAAATAGATGAAAGAAAGAATACATCAGATAGAAACATTTTCAGTGCAAAAACTAAAAAAAAATTGATGCAATTGATGGCATGAACATAGTCATATTAACTAAAAGAGTATCCTCTTGTTGGAATTCTTGAATTTACAGTATGGAATATTATAAAGCATGAAGGCAAAATAAAGAAAAAGTCTAAATTGCTTTGCTTTTCGTGGTTAGCAAACAACTATGAGGAGTAGAAGTATAATGAAACACAAAAGTATCTTTCCGCTGTAGGAATTGAAGATTCAGTTAAAAACACATTGCTCTTAGCAGAGCAGCCACTTAGACAAAGGCTTCAAGTTTATTTTAAGCAGTGAAAGAAAATGGAAATGAAGTGGAGAGTGAAGAAACTTTTGCTGCGAATATTGTTTGGTTCAATCACTTTTAAAACTTAATAAAATCATTTCATTATGAAGTTATTGGAGAGACAGTCAGTGGAGATGAAGAAACAGTTAATATTTGTAGTTTTATAAATATTTAGATAGAGAAATATTATACATATTTAATAAACATCTAAAAAATTAGAAGAAAGAGCATCCATTGATTAACACATTTTTAATGTGGATGAAATCGACTTATTCCAGAAAAGGATGCCTTTCAGAACATAAATGTCTAAGAAGAAAAGAACTCAATCTGGATTTAAAAAGTCTAAGAATTGTCATATATTTTTAGTGGGAGGTAAGGTAAGAGATTTTAAACAAACTCCAATGTTTGTTTATCAGTTTTAAAATTTTTGTGCTCTGGGAGGCTACAAGCATACAACTCTCCTAGGTCTTTGGTGGTCAGATATGAATGCATTGCAGACTGAATTGGTTTTCAGATTATTTTAGCATAGTTGCTGAAAAATATTGCAAAGATAAAAATATCACGTTGACAGTGCCAAAACAATCAATCAATAAACATTTATTAAGTGTCACATGACAGGTACTGTGTAGTATTGTGTTTAGATAATGTTCTAGATCATCCAACTACACTGGATGGGTATAGTGGATAGAGAACTACACCTGGAGTCAGGAAGACCTATATTCAAAGCCAGCCTTAGACACTTGCTAACTGTGTGGTCCTGGCAAGTCACAACCTCTGTTTTCCTCAATTTCCTCAACTGTAAAATGGATATAATAATATCACCTGCCTCACACAGTTGTTGGGATCAAATGAGAGAATATTTGTAAAAGCACTTAGCACGAGTACATAGTAGGTACTCTGAAGATATTTATTCCCTTTCCTTTCCCTCTATTTATTTCTTTGTGTGAAAATGTGAGGGTACAAATTAACTCTAGAAGTGAATAAAGCTCTTCCTACCAGGGTACATTTGAAGATTTAAGGAAAGAGAAGATGATTCAGTCCATATTTTTAAAATATGTTAAATGACAATAATGGTCATTTGTTATATCATCAGTATAGGCTTATCTTTAGGTATGACAGCAAAGAAAAAAATTTTTTTCTTTCTATATTTCTACTCTTTTACTTGGTGGCAAAATGGAGCAGTCATTGGACTTGGAGTCAGTAAGACCTGAATCTAAATCCAGTTTTTGACACTTGCTAACTCTATGATCCTAGGCAAGTCACTAACCTTTCTATGCCTGTGTCTGCTCCTCTGTAAAATGGAGATAATAATAGCACTTATCTTTCAGAGTTGCTGTGAATATAAAAACAAAATAATATTTATAAAGTTCTTCACAAACCTTAAAGCACAATATAAATGCTATTTTAAAATTACATAATGAATCAGAAATATAAAATTGCTCTTATCATTTGCTGTTATATTAGCCTAACAAATTGATAAGAACTTATTTAAAATTTTTTTTCATAGCATACTTCCATTAATCTGGAACCAATTACCACATTTTACTTGTAACTATAATTTTAAATGGTGCAAATTTGAATAATACAACTATTTCATAGGATTCATTACTCATAAATTCATTGATATCTAGCTGTAAATTTTTTGATATACCATTTAAATCTTTATATCCTGTATATTTTCAGCCTTCCCTTATATAATTTTACTTTGCATGCTTTTCAATCCAACCAAATTGGCCTAATCCTATATTTCCTACCTCCATGTCTTTGTGCTAGTTGTGTAACATGGCTGAAACACATTTCTTCCTCATTTTCAGCTTTCAGCATCATCCCTGGTTTGCTATATTCAGCTCAAGCACTTTCTCCTACATAAAGCATTCCTCATTCTCACAAACCATTGGTGTACTTTTTCTTTTTATTCATTCTGTACATAGTACATATATATATATAGTAGAATCTTATTTTACCGGACCAATACCTTCTAAGAACTTTTGTGTAAGTTGAAAATCATGCATAAAAACGGGTCCCATTGTTTACTGAGTATTTTTTATAAAAACATACCTAGGCACTTTACAACTTTTCTTAGGCTTATCAGAGCTATCAGCATTATTACTCTTGTACATTGAAATGGCCATTATTAATAACTAAATAGTATGAATGGCTAAAGAGAAGTGTTGCTTTGACATAAAGGAGAGGTTACAAGTGAGAACTTTGGACAAAGACTAATGCTAATATTTGGCAAAAACCAAACAAACAAAAACAAAATAACTTAATGAACCATGCTAACGTTTCTCAAAGTGAGAAGGAGCACAATTGGGTGAACTGCTCCAAGACTTTATACCACTTCAGAAAATGAAGTGGATTTAGCAAGTAATTAAAAAAAAATTCCACCTTTATTTTTCCAATTGCCAATCATACATACATGAATTCACCTGTGTTGAGTTTGTGTAAAACAAGATTCTACTGTATGTATGTTGATTTGATTCCATTATTAGAATGTAAGCTTCTTTAGAGTTGGCACTTTTTTCATTTCTGTCTTTGTATTCTTAGAGCTTAGTACAATGCCTGACCCAGAGCAAATACTTAATGTTTCTTGATTGGTTGAGTAATTTATCCTCCTATACTACATATAGACCTTTTCTCACATAAACTGGTTGTAAGCAGAGAGAAAAATGGCTTATTACAGATGTTCCCCATGCTTTCTCACCACTTGTTATCAACTCTGACTTTGACAGGTTCAAGGACAAAATAGCAGTACTAATATTTTACTACTTAAGCAATAATCTGCCAGATTTTTTTCATTAATTTATGTCTATGTTATTTCTTGATGTGAGAGGGAAAGTGAGAGAGAGAGAGAGAGAGAGAGAGAGAGAGAGAGAGAGAGAGAGAGAGAGAGAGAGAGATATCCAAATTGGTAAATTGGTATAT
>NC_058130.1:473227739-473236795 GCF_016433145.1 Gracilinanus agilis | reverse complement strand
AGAGAGAGAGAGAGAGAGAGAGAGAGAGAGATCCAAATTGGTAAATTGGTATATTTGCTCATGTTCTTAGAGATAACTGCTCTAAGAAAATTTCAAATAACATTTACAAGAGTCTGGATTAATATTCTATCCCAGTCTTCCTGGATCATTTTCCTAGGGGAATCAAACTGTGATCCTCCTTGATATCTTTGATATCTAGATCAAGAATCAAACTGAATAGGAGGTGAAGATGGTTTCTTCCATTGAAAGAGGGCACTTCCTTTGAATGGATGATCAATATGATCAATAACTTCACTGGTGAGGGAGGCAACATTCTTATCTAGACAATAACTGAGTTATCATCTTTAATCCATTTCTCTCACAAAGCCTTTTTTGTTCTCCTCCTATCACTCATCTTTCTAAGGAACTTTTCTTTGAGGTCTGGAAAAGGCTTTAGAGATATACTTCATAATTTTCCTAGGGAAACTAAAAAGAATTCACTTTTAAAAACAAAACAAAACAACTCAGATAATACTGCAAATATACAGCTATATCTGAACCCTAAAAGTTCATATTATATGATATATAATACCATATAATTAAAACATTATTTTTATATATGGTTTCCCAAAGATGAAATGCTTTTTGTCAGCAAGTTCAGGTCCAATCCAACTTATCTATGAAGTTGGGAACATCAAGACCTTGGACTATGTAGAAGATTTTGTCATAAAATTAGGGAAGCATTACTGTAGAGTTGGAGATATGTTTATATATATATATATATATATTTTTTTTTTTTCCTCTCTCATCCCACACGATTCCCCATCCCTTCTTCCCTTCTATCTCTATTAGGCATTGCTGTCTTGTTAAGTAATACATATCAGAAGGTCATGTTGCTCAAATGATCAAAATTGGGGCATTTTAAAAATCACATTTAGTACCACATCACCTCCCTAGATTAGTTTGGGCTGGTAAGTATAGTTGGCCTGAAAATGCTGCTAATAGTATCAGAGTTGTGATTGAAATTACTTTTGGCCCCAAACAATAAAGTTCTGACTGAGAGCCAGAGCTGTTAGTTGAATCTCCATATGGGCCAGTTTGCTTCATATAAAGCTTCACTTTGTTTGATGTCCACAAATTAAATCATTAATAGTCCTGTCATGTATGCTGTTGGCAACAAGAAGGCTGGAGAAGGGAGGCAGCGTGATTACTCAGTGCAAATCCAGCTCTATACTGAGAAGAACAACACAAGGTACATGTTCTGCTGATGCTCTCTCAATAGCAGATTCATATCTAGAAATCCTGGTCTCAGGGGCAACAGCCTTAACTCTCCCTCTGGGCCAAATAGCGGAGATCTTTTTCTCAAATCACTTTTTAAAGATAAATTCAGTTAAGCAGGAGTTGAGAAGACCTAGGCTCAAGTTCCTTCTCCAAAATAAACTGCCTCAACAATCGTATGGTCTCTTGGTGCTCGAGGGGTTTGGGGACTCTCTAAGGCTCTCAGTGGCAGAGAGAGTGCCAGTGTGCTTTGGCAAAAGGAGTTTTATCACAGAGGCATTCAGGAGATCAATGAAACCACAGATTCAGTCTCTATCCTTATCCCAGTTGAACATGAGAAGTCCTGTGAGGGGAGACCTTTGACTCATTCCACGGTGGCAAAATGGAGATCCCCAGAGATGGACAGCAACCTCAGAACACTGAAAACAAATGCTGTGGGGGCAAGTATTAGAAGAAGAACAAAAGTGCTCCATCTGGCAGCTTCCTATTTTAACTAATTATTCCTGCCCACTATTTTCAGGTTCAGTTGTTTTTACTGACTTAAAGAATAGAAATGCTATTGGTGTCCCTAAATTTCAAGACTGTGGGTCAAAGTACCAACTCCTTCACCCTCTTTATAGCTCTGTTCCGTAGCATAATCATACCATCGCCTTTGTAGTAAAATAATGGTAATGTGTTTGTCTATAGAAAAGATATTTCTTTACTAAGAGGGCATTGGAATATAATCCTCACTAATAGGACTTCAGAGTATTGCTGAAATAATTTTACTTTAAAGGTTCTATTGAAATAAAAGGCACGGGGGCAGCTGGGTAGCTCATTGGAGTGAGAGTCAGGCCTCGAGACGGGAGGTCCTGGGTTCAAACCCGGCCTCAGCCACTTCCCAGCTGTGTGACCCTGGGCAGGTCACTTGACCCCCATTGCCCACCCTTGCCAATCTTCCACCTATGAGACAATACACCGAAGTACAAGGGTTTAAAAAAAAAATCTAAAAAAAAAAAAAAAAAAGAAATAAAAGGCACGTCAACTATGCGTGGGCATGCTGTATGTCCCTATTTCCCTTTGAAAGATGCTGTTGCTCTTATTATTGTAATGTTATTTTGCCTCGTGTGATTCAGCATGGGATCAGCAGCATTACGGTATCCTATAATCTTGGTGTTAAAAGTGACATTATAATTGCAGGGATAAAGATTTCATTGATTTGGGGAATTACTGTGTCAGAGGAAGACTCCTCAGGGATACTCAGAATATGTTGACACTTACCATTTCAAAGTATTTTTTAAAAGCCATTATTGAATTTGATGTAAAATTCTTCAACTCTGAGAGCACTGCTACATTAAAGTAAATGGACCACTTGAGTAGCCAGGCAAATTGGATGCACTCAAATGATATTTTTGTGTTCTTTGAAGCTCTTTATCATATGATAATAATAATAATATAAAATTGTGCAATATTTTAAGGTTTTTAAAACTCTTTCCATACATTATTTCATTTCAATAATAATAACTCTCATTAATGGACCTTATATAGTTTACAAAGCACTTTCCTTGTAATAATCCTCTGAGACAGGAAAAGCAAATATAATATTATTATACCCATTTTGCAGATGAAGAAATAGAGGCTAAAATGTTCAAGTAACTTGTTGAAGATACCAAGTTGCAAAGCTGGGGCTCAAACCTAAGGCTTCTGGCTCCACATAGAATGTTCTTTCCACTGGAATGCCATGCTTCTCTTGAATCCAAATGACATAAAAATTTTGCCTATTTTGGAGGGATTTTGTCTGGTTATATTTCTTTTATTTTCCTATTAAGTAGGAGGTAAGATGAGGTAAATGGGAAGAGAAGGCTTGCTGTATAAGGATTTCATGCCAAGAAGACTGTCTGAATGGAAAACAAGATTGCCCAGTTCCTACATACCTACTCCAGGGAAGCCCTCAAGTTCTTATCTGATCAAATAATGATTATGAAATTTAATGAAAAACTACAGTAAATGATTTCTTCCAATTAAGAAAAAATCAAAAAGAAGTCCAAAGAAAATAGGAACGAGAACTGCCCTTCAAAGGAAAGAGCCATGTGGAGTATCCTTCCATCCTAACCAGAGACAGGATGCCTATGTAAGACTCAGAAAATGGTAGAAGGTAGCAACTGGGCAATACTTAGCACTAAGTGGAAGATGGGAAAGCCCAAGACCAGGGATTAAGGGGGCCCTAACACTCTGTCCTGAGACTTTATGGAGTACTCCAACATTAGAGAGTATCTAGGGAGCTAAATCTTAAGATGGGGCAGGGGGAGAGAAGAGAATGTCATGAATCCCAAAAGGTGGAGATCAAAGAAGAATGTAGGGAGCTGAGGGCCAACCATCTCTTCCCCAAAAGAACAAGGCAGATTGGATCTAAGCCCTGGCACCCCAAATTCAAAAACTAAAGCTGTAGAGATGAAAAAGAGTATAGGATTTGGAGTCAAAGGATGCAGATGTGTATACTCTCATCACTTACTAGATATCTTCCTTTACTTCTTTAGGTTTTATTTTTTTAGGTTCCATCATTTGTAAAATTTGTAAAATAGTGGGGTTAGACTAGATGATATCAGTGTTCCCTTACAACATTGGTGTTCCATTATTCTGCAAGATTTTAATCCCATATTTGATGACATTGCTAGGTAGAAAAGTAGGGAAGCTTAAAAAACCCTCACTCTTCCTTATTTCCTCACCTCTAAAATGGGGATAATAATTCCACCAAATTCTGTGTTGTGAAAATCAAATGATATATATAAAAGGAAGTGCTTACTGTAGTGTCTGACACATAGTAGGCACTATATCAGTGCTTATTCCCTTCTCTCTAATAAATTCTTGACTTGATTTGATAGAGGCACAGGGAAATTAAATAATCTGCATTAATTCATACAGATAATAAATGAGAGAGTCAAGATCTGAACATATCTTCTTGTCCCTAAATCCAATATTCTTTATATTATTCCACACTGACTGCCTGTTTTTAATCAATAAATTGGAAGAAGGCATAGATGGCATATGTGTATGTGTGTATGTATAAATATGTGAAATTCATAGAAGACACAAAGCCAGGAGGGATAGCTAAAATAATTGAAGATAAAGTCAATATTCAAAAAATGCCTTGATACATGAGAACATTAAGTTGAATAAAGCAAGACAAAAATGAAAAGTTTGTTTTTAAGTGTTTTTAAAAAATCAATTCACAAATATAAGATAGAGAAGTTGTGGCTAGGTAGCACTTTGTATAAAGAAGATGTGGTAGTTTTCACAAACAACAATCTCAATAGGAATTGGTATGATATGGCAACCAACAAAGCTAATGCAATCTTAGGCTATTTTAAGAGAGAGATAATTGTCTAGTAACAGGGAGGTGACAGCTCTGTTCAGATTACATCTGGAATACTACATTTAGTTCTGGTTGCCACAAATAGGAATGGTAGAACTAAACTATAAAGTATTCAGAGAAGGGGGCAGCTAGGTAGTAAGGTAGATGGAATGTTGAGCCTAGAGTCTGGAAGACTCCTCTTCCCAAGTTCAAATCTGGCCTCAGACACTTACTAGTGATGTGACCCAGAGCAAGTCACTTAACCCTGTTTGCCTCAGTTTCCTCAACTGTAAAATTGGCTGGAGAAGGAAATGGCAAACCATTACAGTATCTTTGCCAAGAAAACCCTAAATGGAGTTAGACATGACTGAATAACAACAAATCCAAAGAGGGACAAGCAAAATGGTGAAAGGTCTTGTGACCTTTCTATATGAGGATTGATTGATGGGATAGAAGTTGATCAGCCTAGAATAGAGAGTATTTTCAGGTGGAACATGATAATTCTCTTCAAGTTCAGTTGTGACTTTTCCCATCATGATTTCAATATATCATAGGTTGGCATAGGAAATTAAATGATAATTTTGGGGGAGTTTAGCAGATGTCATAGATGACACAGAAAAAATTTGGAAACTCAGAAATATATACCTTAACCTAAAATTTACAATATTGTAAACACCTTAAAGTAAAAGAAAAAGTTCAGATTTCTTCTATGATACAAAAGGAAGACCAAAACATTATACATGGATTTTCCTTATCACAAGAGTATCACGCCCCTAACCCCAAGATGTGGAAGGGATAACTGTACTTGAAAGATTATTATGTAGAAGAGGGATTAGATTTATTCTACTTGACTCCAGAGGACAAAACTAGGGCTGGATTGAAACTTCAGAGAGACAAGTTTAGACTTGAAATAAGGAAGGAAAAAACACAACTTCTTCTTCTTCTTTTTTTTTTTTTTAATTTTAAACCCTTAACTTCTGTGTATTGACTTATAGGTGGAAGAGTGATAAGGGTAGGCAATGGGGGTCAGGTGACTTGCCCAGGGTCACACAGCTGGGAAGCGTCTGAGGCCGGATTTTAACCTAGCACCTCCTGTCTCTAGGCCTGGCTCTCAATCCCCTGAGCTACCCAGCTGCCCCCCAAAAACACAACTTCTTGAAAGTAAGGTGGGGATATCCACCCCACCCTTCCCCCAAAGAATAGGCTGCCTTGGGAAGGAAGGAGTAAGAATGATATATTTGGAGAGGTCTCTGGGATGGTCCTTTGCTCCAGGCTCAACTGTTGCTCTGTCACTCATTTGATCTGAACATTCTTAAATCCCTCTTATTGCAAATCTGTTCTTACAAAGGAAATATGCATTTATTAAGCACCTTCTGTGTGTCAGGCCCTGTGCTATGTGTTTTACAATTATCTCATTTGGTCTTTACAACAGCCCTGGAAGCTAGATGCTATTGTTATCTCCATTTTACAGTTTAGAAAACTGAGGCAAGCAGAGGCTAAATGTCTCGCCCAGGGTTACACAGCTAGTATTTGAGGTCAAATTTGAACTCGAATCTTTCTGACTTCAAGCTCTGTGCTCTATCTGCTGTGCCACTTAGCTGCCCCTAGAGAGAAAATAGATTCCCTGCAATGGAGATCTCCAAGGAAAAAAACATACAATCCCTTATTGGCTATTTTTCAGAGGGGATTCTTGCTCAGGTATAGTCTTGAGTTCTGTTCCAGTTCTGAGATTGCGTTGCATTATTAGATGATCTTTCACTTGAAAGTACTTAAAGATCCGTATCACCTTTCTTTGTAGCACAAGAAGTTGCATCCTCCAGAGAAGGTCTAGTTCTTTCATCTATAAAAGGAGCCTCAAACCTACTCTTTAGCTACTTGTTCAGCCCTTTCTTCCTCTCCTTCTCTGCATCACAATTCTTTTATCAGCCCTCTGCAGCTGCTTACTTTTTTATTTTCTCCATGAATCAGTTCTTACAAGCTTGGTGAAAGATCATCAGATCTTGCCATCTGCCTTGCTACCCCTTCCAAAAGTCCTCTTAGACTTACCATATGCCTTGTATGGACCCATTTCCTTCTGTGTGTGCTAATGATGCCTGAGCTTTGTCATCCACCATTGTATGCTTAGGACTTCCAGGTCTCTGCATCTGCTCTGCAGATGAACTCTTTTATATATGTTGACTTTTCTAATTAGAATATGAGCTTCTTGAGGACAGAGACTTAATCATATCTCTTATTTGTTATCTCATGTTTCTAACATTTGTTATCTCATAATATTTATTCTAGCACTTAGTGGAAGCAGCTAGGATGGAGAATGTGCTGGGCTTGAAGTCAGGAAGACCTGAGTCAAATCTAGCCTCAGATAATATACTGGTAGATGACCCTGATCAAGTCACTTAACGTCTGTTTGCCTTATTCCATTGGAAAAGGAAATGGCAAAACACTACAGTATTTTTGCCAAGAAAACCTCAAATGGAGTCACAAAGAGTCTGACATGACTGAAATGACTGAACAGCAACAACAACCAGCACTTAGTACAGTGCTTAGCATTTGGTGAGTCCTTAATAAATGCTTTTACATTCATTCATTCATTCATTAATTCCTTACATTCTTTCAAGTAGCACTTCATTTAATAAGTCAATAAGATTTTATTCAGTATCTACCATTTTCAAGATTCTGGGAATATGAAATAAAAAATGAGAGTGCTCTGCCTTAAGGAAGTCTCCATTCTTTCTAGTAATATGGAGAATAGAAATACATACTTCCATCCTTTAATTTTTTTCCCTCTAGGACAGAACCAACATGTACTTTGTGTGTGTGTGTGTGTGTGTGTGTGGTACTGGGAGTAATCCAAATAAAGTACACTACCTATAAGTCCCTGAAAAATTCTCTTTTTTCTCTATATTTGCTCTAAGTGAATTCTATAATCCTTTCTTCCTTATAATATCCTCTTAGCTAATCATAAAGGACAACTACTGTACCAAACTGTCAATTTATAAGATACAAAACTGGATAAACTAATATAATATGTCTCATTTCACCATGCCACTGAGGTACCTCCCTCTATTTTTTGTAGACCCTAAACTCTCTGGACCCAATTGGAAGCTAAGAATTAAATTATTTTTCAGTTAGAAGCAAGTAAAATATAAGGATAGGAAAAAAAAACAGGATAGAAAATACATGGGGAAAAAAAAAGTTTTGCCATCCATCTGAGATATAAAAACCTCATTTCGTCTTGCCACTGTTCTCTAGAATCACCCTTAATTCTCTATAAACTCTAACCTTACTTGGGACAGGCAAAGCTGAATTCATTTAGCACCCAGAAGCAAACAAGATTTAAGGATAGAAGTGGGGGGGTAGGTGACTCAGTGGATTGAGACCCAGGCCTAGAGATGGAAGGTCTTGGGTTCAAATCTGGATTTTTGGATACTTTCTGGCTGTGTGACCCTCAGCAAGTCACTCAGCCCTCATTGTCTAACCTTTGTTGCTCTTTTGCCTTGGAACCAATACACAATATTGAGTTTAAGATGGAAGGTAAGGCTTTAAATATATATTTGTACATATATATATATGGATAAAAGACGTGAAGAACATAAAAGAAAATCCACTTACCCCATGGGATCTGAACCTCATCCACCTAGCTCTCACTGCTGTCTAGAATAGTCCTCCATTTCCCTGGGTTCCGTGTTCAGTTCTTGGTGCCACATTTTAGGAATGCCATCAGTTATCTAGAAGTAGGGGAGCAGAATAATGAAAGAAGGTTTTGGTTTACTTTTGAGAACTAGGAACAACAGATAAGGTTGCTTAGAGACAGATTTTAGTTCAATGTAAGAAAAAGTTTTCTAGCAATTAGAGTTGTCTCAAAGAAGAATAAATAGGCTACCCAGGGAGGCAACACATAACTAGGACAACCGGGGGTTGGAGGACATGGACTATACTTGTGCTTCATTAGTAGGTGGGAACAACTCACCTTAGCACCTTAGCATCTCAGTCAATCAGCATTTATTAAGTAGTTATCATGTGCCAGGCCCAGGCTAGATGCTGAGTGTACAAAGACAAGAATGAAAGCATCTTTGCCCTGAGGGTGCTTATATATATGGGAGAGACAACATGTATGCATACAAATGTAACAAAATAGATACGAAATAAATATAATGTAATTTTGGGTTGGGGTGGGGTGGAAGAGAGCTGGGGAGAGCAAAATAATCATAATAGTAAGCTACCAGGTAAATACTTCCTCCCACAGCATCTGTACCCAATGTTAGTTTCATCCAGGCCCAAATTGCCATGCTCCTTCCTCAAATCTTCCCAGAAGTGGTATCTCAGAGTCTCTTCCTATAGGGGTTCATGGTAGTCTCTGTTTCTCCCCCACAAAGAAGGGCTTCATAGTCTCTCCCTACATCAGGCTTTTTGTCCTGAGATCTATGGTTCCTTCCTCCCTTATTTCCTTCCTTCCTTCCTTCCTTCCTCC
>NC_058130.1:473211204-473227369 GCF_016433145.1 Gracilinanus agilis | reverse complement strand
TCCTTCCTTCCTTCTTCCTGTACAAAGAATAACAACCAATTAACCAATCAGGATCTAGCAAGGCCAGGCATTAAGGGAAAGGAGTGAGCTGACTAGTCCTAGGAATTGATACTGATCCATGCTATTGAGGGACTTTAGATTCCTGGGAACTGGTGGCTAGTTGATATTCAAAACTTCCAGCTTTCAGGAGAGGGGCTTTGGGCTTTACTTCTGATCTTATTAAAACAGAGTGATAGAGCTTAGATTTGAAGTCAGGTTTCCAATTTCAGACCCAGCTCTGTCCTCTGCATCTCCAGCTGCCTCTAAGAATTTACTTATTAAGCACTTATTAAATAGTGGGCATGCAGGGCAACTAGGAGGTACAGTGCTGGGCTTGGAGTCGTGAAAACTCAACTTTCTGAGCTCAAATATGACATCAAATACTTACCCACTTTGTAACCCTGGGCAAGTCACAATCTTTTCGCCTCAGTTCCTCATCTGTAAAATGAGCTAGAAAAAAAAATGGCAAACCACTTTGTTATCTTTGTTAAGAAAACTCCAAATAGGGTCACAAAGAGTTGGACATGACTATACAACAACAAAAATGTGCTGGATATAGTGCTAAACTTTAAAGATACAAATATAATAAGAAAGAAAAGACAATCATTGCCCTCAAGGAGCTTACATTCTAATGAAGACACATAGAAAGAAGCTGAAAATAAGGGGAAGAAAAAAAGTGCCAAAAGATGGAGAAAGAAGTTTGATGAACCCAGAGTAGATCCTACAGAGGAATGAAGGATGTATGTGAATGGCCAGGGCACTTCCTTAAATTGGAGGATCTGGGAGAGATTGACTATTTAGAGAAAGCAGGGGCAGAGGGATCTTGCAGGAAAAGAGAGCTGCTGGGGAATGGTGAAAAAAGTTCAGAAAGTCTGGAAAGGTATGGAGTGAAGAAACCTCAATTTCATTATCTGTAAAATTAAGGGGTTGGAGTACGTGGCTTCAAAGCTTCCTTCCAGCTCTCAATCTGTGCTCCTCTGTTAAACTGCTCCTTCTTACAAGCTGACATCAAACCATTAACTTTTTGGACCTGGTCAGTTGTCTGGTCCTGAAATAGCTTAATTATTAGCTCTCATCACTCTCTATCATTTTTCACAATAATAGCATCAGAGTCTTTGTCAAATGAATTGCTAAAATGCCAGTAAAATATATCTGTAGCAGTATTCAGATCCACCAGTTTTTAATAATTGTCAAAAAAGAGAGAGAAATAAGATTAGACTGGAATAATGTGTTTTGATGAGTCACGCCAACTTTTTCATGATCACTTTTCCTAAAAGATGCCTATTACTGAATTTTGCCATCAATTGGAAGTCAAGGCCACTGGTCCTATGGTTTGATAACTCTTTTTTGAAAACTGAGCCATTTGTTCTTCTCTAATCCTGCAGTACCTCTCCTGTTCTCTAAAATCTTTCAATAATCATTCATTGTGGCTCAACAACTATATCCCCCAGTTCTTTGGGGACAGTAGGATGAACAAATGAATATCTTTTTTAAAAAATTAATGAATAAATTAAAAAATAAGTACTTAGTACATATCAGATATTATACTAAGAGCACTGAGCATACAAATGCAAAGAGTCCCTGCTCTCAAGCGGTTTACACTCTAACAAGAAGTGACAATACATATAGATGAGTGGTGGCCATGCAAAGGAGTTTTGGTCTGGGCATCACAAAGATGGTGAGTTGATCCATATGTCAATCAACTGACATGCCTTTTCTAAAGCAAGTGATAATAAAGATCTCTGCTAAATTATGGCACTAAATTACTGTGCCCAGAGCAAGAAATTGAAGGGGAAGATATGATTACTGAGCCACTATTAAGGACATTATTATATCCTTGCCATCAGGAGAGATGACAAGATGGTGGGGGCACATAGCTGAATGGTTTGTGAAGCCCAGTGGTCTAGTCTGAAGTCAGCTGGAAAAAGTGTGTGAGGCAGGTTTTCATTCAAGAATTAGTCAAGATGGCTCAATGCTTAGAATGAATTCCAAAGCTTTAAGAAATTAAGAAATTATTAATTCTTTTTTTTTGCATAGAGAGAGCTCCCATAGATGTCCAGATAATTGAAATACCTCCCAACTATCCTATCATGTTTTTGTGCCACGGCATTTTATCTCCCCTATCCTTGTCTTTGATCAGATTGTCCCCCATGCTTGGAATGGATTCCCTTCCCTTTACCACCTTTCAGAGATCTTAACCTTCAAGGCTCATCTCAGGTGTTGCTTTTTATTGAAGACTTTCCTGATTCCCTGTACTCTTTCTCTTCTAAATAAGCCTAAAACACTTTATCTGATCTCTCTTTCCCTCCAGAATGTCATTTACTACCCATTTTGTATTTACTAATATGCTATTCTCCCAAGTAAAATGTCAGCTTCTTGAGGACAGAGACTTTTACTTTTGGTTCTGCATTCCCAACTCCTAGGACAATGCTTAAATTCAAGAAATGAATTAACTAGCCTACCTCTGGAAATTGCTGAGTAGGGCAGGGACATGATCAGATCTACATTTAAGGTAAATCACATTGGCTATTGTGTGAAGAATGGATGGAAGGAGAAGAGATTTGAGGCAGGGTAGTTAATTAGAGGACCATTGTAAAAGCCTAGGCAAGAGGTGATGACAATGTGAATAGAGTATATAGAGAATGCAGAGAAGTGTGAGTAAAAAGGCAAGATTTGGCATCTAATTGGATACATAGGTGAAGAAGTGAGAGTCAAGGATAAAACTCATGTTTTGAACTTTGGAGCCTGGAAGGAGGGTGATGCCTTTGACAGAAAGAGGGAAGTTTGGTACAAGGGTGAGTTTTAGGGAAAATAATTTTGTTTTGTTTGTCAACATGGATCTGTTTAGTTTGAGATGACGTCTCTGGAACATCCACTTTTAAATTTTTGGCAGGCGGTTGCTGATATAAGACTATTATATTCAAGAGAAAGACTTGGGCCTGAGATATACACAGACATATATGGATTGATAGAGATGATAATTAAACCCACAGGTCCAAGAGAGACACAGAGTCAGAGACACAGAGAGAAATTACATAGAGAGCAAGGGTTCTTAGCTTTTTGTGTGTCACAGGCCCTTTTGGGCAGTCTTACAAAGCTTATGGACCCTTTCTTAGAATAATATTTCTAAATGCATAAAATATATCAGATTAGGAATAAAAATTATTCATATATAGTTATAATTTTTAAAAAATACTCAAACCTCAGGTTAAGAATCCTTTTATGACGAGAAAGAAAAGAAGAGGAGCAGAGCCTTGGGGAAACTCCATAGTTAGGAGATGGAGAAGGAGAAATCAGATAAATAGGAGGAAATAAGCCTAAAACTCTAAATATAAACTTCTTCTTAAATATAAGTTATCATTATTCTTTATTCTTACTTTTATTATATTCCACATAAACACTAAAGGGAATTCTGATGCCCAGTTAGGACTCATCAGCTACTTTTTAGGCATAGTAGACCTAGCACTGGTTTGGGTATCAAGAAAACTGGATTCCAGCCCCGGCTTTATCATGAACTTGGCTGTGTAGCTTTGGACTCATCCCTTAGCTTCTCTGGGCTTTCATTTCCTCATCTCTAGGATGAAGGGGTTGGACTAGATGACCTCTAAAGGCCTTTCCAGCTCTAAAATTCCATGTTTCTTCTTATTTCCCTGAGGAGGCTATATGCTACCATCATCAGCTCTGAGATCAGACCCAGAGTTCTTTGCTTTTTCACTAAGCACAGTTTCTTGAGTGAATTTCATTAGCCTTGCTAACCTTGTAGAGGTGAAAACAGCTCCATTAAAAAAAAAAAAGAAAAAAAAAAGCTTTCTCTGTATTGCTTCTCTGACTTATATCTGAGCAAACACCAGCATCTAGATTTTTTCAGCTCGGTGGAAATTCAGGTAACTTCTCCCCTTTGCCCTCTGTTTATTTTCATGTCTTACTGTGTTTCAATGTACAACCAAGATGTTAATGTTTCCTGTCTAATAACCAGGACATCTGTAACCTCCCCGCCTAATGTTCTCAATCAGCCTGGCTGTTAGCTAGCCCAGAACTAGTTTGAACCATGGGACCCAAGGTCACTTTCACTGTTCTTTCATTTGCATTCCCCCAAATAATGCAATGTAAATGTCCCCTTGGAAAGCCCACTGCTCTTAATAGATCATTGCTTTCCTTCTGACATCTAGGACAATCACACAACCCGCCAGGTGCCCTGATAAATTAATTACTCCCATTCCCACTTGATGACCTCCATGTTCCTAGGGCATGGGAGAATGCCCTATATTTACACCTGCAGTAACCATAGCAATAATTTATATTTATATAGCACTTTATGGTTTAGAAAGCACTTTTCTTACGTTCCTCAGGGTGCTAAAAACATTACCTGGCTGCTGAATAACCTGGGCTGGAGAAGAGATGTGAGACTTCTAGGAAGAGCTTTGGGTTCAAGCTCCCCATCTGGCAGTTCTGTTTCCAGAACTGGCTTTTGATTTTTATCAGAGAAGCTACCTTCAGAGTTGAAAGGGACTTGTTTAGGCAACTCAGCTGGAGGCATTCCACTCCTGGTTAACTAATACCTACTGGTTAACTAATAGCTACCCTTGAGAAAGAAATGAAGAAAGAGGTGCAGAAGAAAACCCAATTTTTCTTTGCTTCTGGAAATTATCATAATAGTCTTTTAATTGATTCCTTTGCCTCTAGTATCTCTCCTTTCCAATTCATCCTCCCTTCACACAGCTGTCAAAAGGATTTTCTTAAAATATAGCTCTTACTAGTTTACTCCCCAGCTCAATAAACTTTAGTGGCTCCCTGTGACCTCCAGGATCAAATACAAATTTCTCTGGCATTTATAAACCTTTACAACCTGATTTCAATCTACTTTTACTGGCTTATCACAGATTACTTTCTCCTGTGTGCCCCATAGATTAGCCACTAGAATTCTTATTGTTTTTCAGAATCAACATTCTATCTTCTCTGCTAATGCCATTATATATTCTCTCCTTACCTCTGCTTCTTGGAATCTCTAATTTCATTTAAAGTACAATTTGTGCTAAGTCCTACAACACATACATACACATATTCACATTTAATATATTTTGTATATTAATTAATGTGTTCTTATATGTGTGTATATGTATGTTAAATATGGGGTGGCTAGGTTGGCACAGTGGATAACCTGGCTTGCAGTCAGGAGGGCCATCTTCCTGAGTTCATATCTGACCTTAGATACTTATGTTGTATGACCCTGGGAAAATCATTTAACCCTGTTTGCCTCAGTTCCTCCCCTATAAAATGATCTGGGGAAGGAGATGGCAAACCATTCCAGTGTCTCTGCCAAGATAACCCCAAATGGGTCATGAAGAGTTGGATATGATTAAACACAATAATGTAATATATAAATATATATTTTTTACATTATTGTGCATACCAGAATGGGCTCACATATATATGTGTACACATATATAACATATATATATATAATGTCTATGTATAAGTAAATATACACACACACATATATATATATTTATATATAATATTTATGTTGTACATACTATGAGATCATTCACCCAACTCTAACTTGAACTGGCAAATTGGGTCTCCCAAGTGTAGTTGACTATTATTCCCCTCAGGGTTAAATTAAGGTAATACATGCTTTTATCTACATGTATTTGTCTCTATATAAATACATATTAAGGTAATACATAATTTAAGGGTAATACAGAAGATTGTGGGATTTTAGTACTGTTGCTTGTGAGCCTACTCTGGTATTTGTTACATTATTAACCAAATGGTTGAAATACATTTGTTTTTAGAAAAGGGATTTACTAAGAAAGCATAGTAAAAGCAATAGGTATAAAATATTTCCCCTATGTGAGGTGCACTCTTTTTCTGCATATAGGTCCCTGAGAAGAATGGGCTCAAATTTAGAGTATAATGCTAATGAAACAAATGTGTGTCAAGGGAACTCTGGGTTAGTGAAAGACATTTTTGTCCTTCTGAATAGTCCCTGTTTAAGTTCCTCTTAGGTTTAAATGTTTCTGGCCTTCTAAAATTAGTGCCTTTCTAGAGTCCATACTTATTCTCTTTATCATAAAAGGCCATATATCTTTAAGTTTCTTCTTCCCTTGAAGGGCTATCTTTGATATCCATTTGTGTTTATGTTTGTTTGAGTTACATTTTTTGCTGCACCCTGGAAGGTGTATTGTCTGATACTCACTCAATCTCTCCAGTAATAGAGTCAACTAGTGGCAGGGGAGTAGACAGGGTTGGGAGTGGAATGCTCCCTGTGAGTTTCTTCTCCTGCCCCAACATTGGTACAGATCCAAGGGTCTACCATCTAAAGGAGCTCCTGTACCTTGAATCTTTCACCATCTAACTTCTTTGTGACCATAAGAAGTCTACTGATGAATTTTACTACTGTCATTTAAAGTTCTCAGGGGCCATGGCTAGCTTATTTGTTCACAGACAATATTATTCCCTTATTTTTTATTATTAAATTTTTATTTCAATCATAAATTTCCATATACGTTTTTCCAAAGTCATATGATTAATATTGTCTCCCTCTCTTCTCGTAGAACTGACAAATAATTCAATCTGGGTTATACATGTATTATCACACAAAACATTTCCATATTATTTATTTTTATAAGTAAATAATCTTATAGAACCAAAACCCCCAAAACATATATCTGAATAAACACTTGATAAATCATGTTGTCATCTACATTTCTACTCTAATAGTTCTTTCTCTGGAACTGGATAGCCTTCTTTTTCATAAATCCCTCAGGATTGCCCAGGATCATTGTATTGATGTTAGTAGTAGTTTATCATAGTTGATCATTCCACAGTATTGCAGTTACTATGTAAAATGTTCTCCTGGTTCTGCTTATTTCACTCTGTATCAGTTCATGTAGGTCTTTCTAGCTCTTTCTGAAATTATCCTGTTTGTCATTCCTTATAGCACAATTATATTCCATCATCATCATATACCACATTTTATTCAGTATTTTTGTACAAACAGGTCCTTTCTGATTTTTAAAAATCTCTTTGGGATACAGACCCAGCAGTGGTGTTAATGGATCAAAAGTTTTACATTCTTGTACAGCAATGCAATAATCCAGGACAATTCCGAGGGATTTATGGAAAAGAACGCTACCCACATTCAGAGGAAGAACTGCTGGAGTGGAAAGACAGAAGAAAAGCAGCCACTTGAACACATGGGTTGAGGCAGACATGATTGGGGATGTAGACTCGAAATTACCATACCAATGTAATGATCAACAATTTGGAAATAGGTCTTGATCAATGACACATATTAAAACCAGTGGAAATGTGCATCGGCCAGAGGTAGGGGGAGGGCGAGGGGTGAAGGGGAAAGTAGGAGCATGAATCATGTAACCATGTTAACTTTTCTAAAAAATATTAATAAATGTTAAAAAAAAAGTTATACATTCTTTCATAGCCCTTTGGGCATAATTCCAAATTGCCCTCCAAAATGGTTGGATCAGTTTATAACTCCACCAATAACTCATTAGTGTCCCAATTTTGCCACAACAATTTGGGTGGAGTTAGAATCCCTTAGAATTAGAAATCCTTTCCCCCTTATATATATTTAAATAGTTTATTTTTCATAAACAATACTCTTTAGCATTCCTTGTTCCTTGCATTGCTCGCCTAATTTTATTTTTACAGTTAACATAACAAAAATGACAATCCTACCTAAATTAATTTACTTATTCAGTGCCATACCAATCAAGCTACCAAAAAAACTTTTTGTAAAACTAGAAAAAATAATAACAAAATTCATTTGGAAGAAAAAAAGATCAAGAATATCAAGGAAGGCAACTCATGAAAAAAATGTGAAGGATGGAAGTCTAGCAGTACCAGACCTTAAACTGTACTATAAAGCAGTAATCATCAAAACAATATGGTACTAGCTAAGAAATAGAGGGGTAGATCAATGGAATAGCCTAGGGTTAAATGACCTCAGCAATCTAGCATTTGATAAACCCAAAGATCTCAGCTTTTGGGATAAGAATACACTATATGACAAAAAACTGCTGGGAAAATTGGAAAATAGTATGGCAAAAATTAGGCTTAGATCAATATCTCACATTCTATACCAACATAAGCCCAAAATATGTATATGATTTAAACATAAGGAGTGATATAATAAGTAAATTAGACAAACATAGAATAGTTTACCTATCAGATCAGTGGAGAAGGGAAGAATTTATGATTTTTAATTTCCTCTTTTTCTAGTTTGTTTAGTTGCATGAGCAATTCATTGATGCTTTTTTCCCTATTTTATTGATATAAGTATTCAGGGATGTAAATTTTCCCTTGAGTACTGCTTTGGCTGTATCCTACAAATTTTGATATTTTGTATCTTCATTGTCATTCTCTTCATGAAATGAGTGATTATTTCTATGATTTGTTCTTTTACCCGCCTGTTTTGAAGAATTAGATTATTTAATTTCCAATTAATTTTTAATTAGCTTTTCCATGAACCCTTATTAATTATAGTTTTTATTGCATTATGATCTGAAAAAGTTGCATTTATTATTTCTGCTTTTCTACATTTGGTTGTGACGTTTTTGCACTCTAGTAAATAGTCAGTTTTTGTATATGTAACATGTGCTGCTGAAAATAAGCCATATTCTTTTTCATCTCTATTCAGTTTTCTCCAGATATCTATTAAATCTAATTTTCCTAAATTTTCATTCATTTCTTATTTATTTTTTGGTTAGATTAAATAGTAGTGATAGGGGAAGGTTGAGGAAACCCACTAGTATAATTTTACTGTCTATTTCCTCCTTAAGCTTCTTTAGTTTCTTCTTTAAAAATCTGGATGCTCTACTATTTGATGTATATATGTTAATTACTGATATTACTCCTATTTTTTCATATTTTGATTTTGTTTTTTCTTGATGTCTGGTAAAGTCATTAGCTTCTAGTTGCCCAGTTATAATTTTTAAAGACTAGATTTCTTCCCTTTTGATCCTTCTTTTCCATTTAGGCCATTCTACTTTTCATGAAACTCTTTTGTTCATTGAATTTTTGTGCCTCTTTTTCCAGTTGACCAATTTTGCTTTTTAAGCTGTTATTTTATTTTTCCCATTTTTCATTGACCCGTATTATTTTACTTTTGAATTCCCTTTAAAGTTCTTCCAGCGCATGAGACCAATTTTCATTTTTCTTTGAAGTTTTGCATGTGGTTGCTTGGATCTCATCATCCCATGTTGATTCTATGCTTTGCTCTTGATCTCCATAGAAATTTTTTAGGGTTATCAGTTTCTTTTGTTATTTGCTCTTTTTCCCAGTCTTTTTTGCCTGTGAACTGGGAATTCTAAAAGCTGCTTGCTGATTCTGTCTCCTCTGCTGCTGGCTTGCAGGGTTTGGCACTGTGAGCTATTTCGCCCTGGGGCTAGGTCTTCATAGCAGGGGAGGCTTGAAAGGGCCCAGTGCTATGGACTTCCAGGCCTCACTTGAGGCTGGTGCCAGGGCCTGGGACTTCAAGAGTTGGTTCTGAGGTGCTCTTTTGTTGGTGTAGTCCAGGCCTGGGATCTAAAAGTTGGCCTATGCCCAGGTTTGGGATCTGTCACAGAATGTAGGGAGGTGGTTGGCCAGCACTCCTCTGTGTGCAGTTTTGCTTCTGGTTTCCTATAATCCCATGAAAATTGACTCTCTCTGCCTACCTTTCAAGTTGTGTCCAGCAGGAGAGACCTCTCACTCTGTCTTGCTATTGGTTTTTGACTCCTCTCATCTTGAGATACTTTTAAAAGATTTGTTTGGAAGAATTTTCAGAGCAGGTTTCAGTTTTCTCTGCTACTAAGCTGCTGTCTTGTCTTGGCTCCTTCTTGTCTCAATTATGTCTTGACTCAGTTCACATCTGGTAGAAAGATTGTGGAGCATAAACCATAGTTTCCCACATTTAAAAGAATGTGACCATTCTTCACTTAATACCTTATATTATATTATATTATATTACATTAAGGTGAGATGTGGAGTTCCACATTTGCTTCTATGTCTTCAAATTATCTAATGCAATAGAATATGAATGATTTAAGTGCAAAGACTTTGTCATTTCTCTTTTTGTATTCCCAATGTTTAGCACAATGATTGGCACACTGTAGGCATTTTATAAATGCCTGTTAATTGATTTATTCCTCCAGCCACCAATTAAAAAAATAACTTCCTGTTCATATTCTTTGAGCATCTATTTATTAGGAAATGGCTCTTGTTTTTATAGATTTGAATCAGTTTTTTATCTGTCTCTTAATTTAAAGAGTAAATAGAATTTCTGTTTCCTGTATATTTTCTCTCCATAGGTTTTATCTTGTTTATCAGTGTAGCATCTGTTTCAAAAGCTTCTTTTGTATAATTTTTTTGTGGAAAATTACAGTTTTTTTAAAAGCAGAGCAACTAAAAGTTAATAGTTGCAACTGTCACTTTCCCTAATGTTTCTTCCTATGGAGTCAGGGAGAACATGGAAATTTTTCTTTGATCTATGAGGTTCTAAGAGGAATTGGAGAAGACAGGGAAAAAAAGACAAAATGTCTTTCTGGTTATAGCTGTTATTTTGTAAAGAAACATTATAAAGAGAATTTTATGAGGATTAACTCTAGACAGAGATTGTTCAGAATGATGGCTTGAGAAAAGCAAGATACTAGTTTGATGTTGTCTGGAGAGAGACAGAGAGATAAAAAAGATGATGATTGGATAGTCTTTCCTGATAAACTGGTGTAACCTTTACTTTGTAAAGAAGATGAGGAGATTTTAAAGAAGGGATTTTTATTTATTATCTTGATAGAACTAAATAGCATGGAACTCTTCTCAGGAATGAAACCATCTACTATTGCATTAATGGTTTGAGATAACTCTAGTTGTGATAATTTTTGTACCAGCACTATGGTTAATAATGATCTATGTATAAGCACGTGGGAGGTGTCAACCTAGACAATGACACCACTCTACTTAAAGTAAATAATAAGATGCTATGCCCTCACACCTTGGCTAATTGAGAACATGACTCAACCTATCAATCAAAGAATTTTAGACTAAAGTGCAAAAGTTCTGGAAATCCATGGGATGAATTTAGAGTGTGACATTGATAAAATGTCCTCAGTGAAGGACTTGGTAATGAATGGTCTGTGGGGCTTGTGTAAACATCACAAAGCTAATTGGAATCAGAGATTCAAATGTCTTATAGTGCAGAGAGTAGAAATAGAGGGGCAGGAGAGATAGAGGGGGAGAAGGAAAAAGAAAGAAGAGAGAAAAAGAGAAGGAAAAGAGATAAAGGGGAGAGGGAGAGGGAGAGAGAGAAGGATGGAGTAGGGGAATCTCTTTGACCCGGATCTTCCCCAACCTAGGCCGGAAAAGGACTTTTTCTATTTCAGAAGGTGAGATATTTTGAACTTATCATCCTTCCATCCTCATCTGAAAATAGTCCCTGAAGTAGCTGACATCAGTGTCTGCATTAGAGCCAAGGCTAGAATGGACAAAGTAGTGAGCGAAGTAGATTCAAGGCTTTACAGAAAATCCAGAAGAAAAGCTTCACCTTGAGGACTTGAGCAAAAAAAAGATTTGAAGAAGCTTTGAGTTATTCCTTTTGGCTATTTGTGCTCTAAGCTTGAGCTCCCTTTTCCCCTGGAATATGTATGTGTATTGGTGGAGAGTGTGATATTTGTCAAGTTACAGGTGAAGGGGTGATGTACAAGGAAGTTGTCATACCCCAGAAGCCTTATTATATCAGCAATGGTGGCTGCTTTTCAGAGGGCTTGATGAAAGCCACAAAAAGGAATAAATAAGTATACTTGCTGAAGTAAAAGGGAATTTTGAATCACGGTAGTTTAGATAGGACGGTATTGTCTTATTCTCTCATTTTACAGAAAGGTTGAATGACCTGTCTGAAGGCCAATACTGATAGTTCCTAGAATAGAATTCTGGTCTCATAACTTCCAGTTCAATATGCTTTCTACTCCATGCCAAATAATTCAGCTTCAATAAATGTTTAAGTGTCCATCATATATAGGAGAGGGCATATCTTAGGCCCTTGTTGGCTAGCTTCTTTTGAAAAGAATCTTTATAGTTCTTATTTAGATTAATCATATAAGGCAATTGTGTAGAACTAAGCCTGGAACAAATGGATATGGGCTCAGCTTTGGTCCTAATAGAATGTGAAGTTGGGATCCTGAAAGCCTTATGTTGGGAAGACAATTTGTAAATCCTAGCTTATTCTACAAATACAGAGAAATCCCCACCCTCAAAAGCAAGATGTATTCTGTCAGTCTTTAAATAGATAAAGCCAAGAGCAAAATTGCAGTCTAGTGAGACTATGGACATCTATTCATTTCCAGACTTAAAAAAGAAATGTTTAGGAAGGGCAGAACCCCAACCAGTAAGATAATAATAATGTTAATAATATTAATATTAATATTAATAAAAAATAAAATTTATATTTATGGGTAAAGACCACCTCTTTATTTAGTAATAATAACAATACCTAGCATTTATTTGGTGCTTTTTTTTCAAAGTATTTTGCAAATATTATCTTATTTCATCCTCAGAACAAATCTTTCATGCTATCATTATCAGCATTTTGAAGATACAAATATTGAAGCTGGCTGAGGTGGTGACTTGCCTAGAGTCACAGAGCTAGTAAATGTTTGAGGTTAGATTTGAACTCAGGTGTTCCGGGCTCCAGATCAAGGTTTCTGTCTACTGTGCCACTGAAATACCTCCCAATAGCACCAGGATGACTCTGTCTTAGATTCTGGTTTTCTAATTAATGAATCTCTGACTGGGATTATCATTTCATGGTTGGGGGGTGGAAGGGTGAAAGGGGCTCACAACCACTTTTACTTCATTTCCATCTTATCTCTCCAGAAGGCTTCACTTAAATACGTCTCACAATCTCGCTTAAAATTATGTATATGGGGAATGATAAAAGGAAGGGAAGAGAATAAATATTTAAATGCCTACAGTGTTCTAGGCACTGTGCTATAGTGGTTTACATATAGCATCTCATTTGATTCTCTACAGCCTTGCGAATAAATGCTTTTATTATCTCTGTTTTACAGTTAGGGAAACTGAGGCAAACAGTGGTTAAGGGACCTGTCATGGATCTGAGCCTAGATTTGAAGTCAGATCTTCTTGACTCCAGGCTCAGTGCTTTATCTACTTTGCCACCTAGCTGACTAGGAATTATGTGGAGCTTCATGGAGAAGGTCATAATTAAATCAGGCTTTAAAGGATAGCTAGAAATTTTGCTAGTGAGAATAGAGGGAGGGAGGGCTGATCAAGTTTAGGGCCAGAGGCAGGAGGGCACAGTATCTTGTTAAGGACATAGAGTGGGTTTGTTTGGCTGTAGTTTAGAGTGTGGGAAGTATTAATATGAAATACAGGAGGAAAGATAAGATGATGATAGGCTTCAAGCAACCTCAAATGAAAGGTAAATAAGTCTGAACTTTACCCATAGAGCAATAGGGAACAACAGATCATTTCTGAGTAGAGCAGTTGTATTGCTCAGATCTGTGCACCAGGATGATTTGTCGAGATGCTGGATAAAGGACAGATTGTAGTGAGGAGAAGATGAAGATGGAAAGACCTGTTGGTGTAACACTAAGGGGTCACTTTTTGCAGTTCTGCTTAACTTAACTCTTTTGTGATTTGAGATTCGCTCCTACAATAAGACACATTTCTCTACAGCATTTTTAAGTAAAGTGGTAAAAAGAAATAGGTTTATTATTATTATGCAAAGGTTCAGCAATTTTAGCTTACAACAGAAACCATGAATGCAATAATAAGAGAGATAGAAAAGAAAGATAGCATCACCAAATGGGGGAACACATGAACACCTGAATATTCTTTGCTGGAATGTCCAGTGTACAGTTTTCAGGGTCCCATTCAGGAAAGCCCCAGGCAAAGCATCCTTTCCATGGGTGAGACTTCAAAGTCCACTTTCCAGAAGGAGATTCTTACTGGCTTCAAACAAAAAAGACTTCCTTGTTATTATTTATTTATTTGCCAACTGTAGTTTGTATCACTGCTTCCAGGGTCCAAGTGGCCCCACCAAGGTTCCGAATCCCAAGAAGCAGCTAGGCAAAACATGTCTCAAAATTCTAATCAAAAGTGATAAAGACAAAACATTCTGTGAGATAAGGGTTCATCTCACAGAAGTATGTTTACCTTCAGACAGTCAGAGACCTTGGGAAGCTACTGAAAACTCTGGCCGAAATTCAAAGCAGTCCAAGCCTCTGTCAGCAAAGCAATATACCATAGGAGAGATTTATTAAAATTTTACTTTAACCCTTCAGTTAGTTTTTGAAATTTTCTGGATGGGTAGTAATAAAGGCTTGTGCAGTAAAGATGATAATGGGAATGCAGGAGAAGGGACAGATGTGAAAAATGTACTTGGTAACTGATTGAATAGGAGGCATGAAGAAGAGTCAAAAATATCAGTCATAAGACTGGACAATTACTGCTATAAAAAAGCAAAAGGAGAAGCATAGTTTTAGGCAAGTTGACTATGTAGAAGACAAGTGATCCACTGCCTATACCTATCAGGTCTGTTAATCTATATGGCCAGGACATTTCTCTATGGAGCTCTCCCCTCAGAACTCAAAGATTCCTCTGCTTAGCATTTTCTTCATCTTGCAACCACTTTGTTCTGGGCAATGTGTCATGGAGTCATGGAATATAATAGTTTGAAGGGGGAGAATGGTGCAGTTGAAAGCACAGACGTGGCATCAGAAGATCTGGGTTCACCTCTCAGTGTAACCACTGCCTCCCTCTGCCCTTTGTTATGTTGTATAAGGTGACCTCCGAGGTTCCTTCTTGGGCCATTCATTTCCTACCAGCTTGCACTACTTGGACTGGACTTCACCATGCAATGGAGAAACCTCATCATTAGGAAATTCATCATCCTACAAGACTGTATCGGCTTTGATAGTCACACCTCATCAACAGCCTCTGTCCCTCTGATGGGAATGCTAAAGGATGGAGCCAAGAACTCCCCCTCCCCAAGCCTCTTTTTGAGGAGGGCTTCTAGACCAGGCATTTCTTCATTTCTCCCTAGTTTGCTCTCCTTTGAATTAAACTCCATCATGCCTCTGTGCCTGGGTACCCTGTCCCCTGCTTCTTAGCTTCCTTTTATGAATTGTCTTCCTCCATTAAATTGTAAACTCCTTGAGGGCAAGGATTACTTTTCTTTTTCATATTTGTAACCCTAGTATTTAGCACAGTGCCTGGCATATAGTAGGTGCTTAATAAATGTTTATCAGCCCACTGACTGTCTAGCTCTAAATCTACGACTATGTTTATCTCTGAATTTAGAAAGATAATTTTTTCAGTTGTGTAGGTGAAAACACTGAATCTCAGAGTGACTTGCCCGACGTAATACAGTGACGTCTTTTCTCACATCAGAAACCAGGCATTTTAACTATTTCTTCCAGTGCCAAATATACTTCTTTGTAGACACTGGGTGATCAGCAAAAATAAACTTTTTTTGCTTTTCCACAGGCTCTCTCCTCGGAACATATTCCATAGCAATCAGAGTGACAATAAAAAGAGACATACTAACTTTTAGCTTGGGGTTGGAAAGAAAGGATAGTAGTCCAGAGGCGGAATGGAGCAAGCTGGCCTTATATGTAAGTAGAGTAAGTGATTTTATATGTGACAGGGTCTGAGGGGTAATGGGAAACTTTAAGAACAGACTCTCGGGGTGTGTGTAACATATTGACTAAAACTCTTCTTAGTGAACAGACAAACCTAGGATGCCATGAAAGCATGGAACACTTTGAGGGGTGTACTGAAGGGAGAAAAGGGTATAAAATAGAGGGAAGTGGATGAATGTTGGAGATGAGCTTCTGTTTCAGTGTTGTTAAAATAACTGCAGTTTACCACATAATCAAATCCATTCTCTTCTCTTTAGTTCTGAACTTAATTCGTTGTCCATTTATAGTGCCTGTCCAATCTCTCTCTCTCTCTCTCTCTCTCTCTCTCTCTCTCTCTCTCTCTCTCTCTCTCTTTCCTTCTCCCTTTCCCTCTCTCTGTCTTTTTCTTTCTCTCTGTTGTTGTCTCTCATCTATCTATCTATCTATCTATCTATCTATCTATCTATCTATCTATCTATCTATCATCT
>NC_058130.1:473185461-473211194 GCF_016433145.1 Gracilinanus agilis | reverse complement strand
TATCATCTATCTATCTATCTATCTATCTATCTATCTATCTATCTATCTATCTAGTTAGATGAACTCTATACAACTGTATATCATAGTTTGGATAAAGGCCTTCTTGTCTACTTGTTTTTTCCTCTATGAATGTTTAGTCTGAAATTTTTTTGGAGTGATTATATCTTATTTGGGAGACTATGTAGAGCTTAATTCAATCCATACAATATCATGTATGTCTGGATAACATTACCATCTATACAGCATCCCCTTATTAGCTGAATCTCCTCCATAACTGTACATTGAGAGAATACAAATCTTCCTGCTTTATGCCTCCTTTCATACCAGTAAGCAGAGGGTCATTGAATATGGTTATCTGTTTTTATATCTTTTAAAGAATGTTGCATAATTTTGACATTTGCATTCTTAGGGGAGGCCTTGTGGGGGTAAGATTGAAGGCAGTATTTTAAGGTTTTAATGAAGATTATATTCTGGATGTTCAGTTCAGATTTTTGCTCACAATTTACCATTATTTAGAGATATCTGAGAGTAAACAAAAAGAATGTGCCAAATCCTGTAAAAAACTAGTTGAGCAAATTCACACCTATTGATTATTTGCTGAACACTTGTGTGAAAGCTACTCTTAGGGCTACTGAGATCCAGTTCTTGCCCTGAAAAACCTTACACTAAAACTATGGAAGTAAGACATTAATTCAATAAATACACAGAAAATAAGACAGTATAAAAGTGGAGGAAATTCTTTCATATTTCTGTTTCAAACTCATTAAGTCTGCTAAGTGACTGTGAAATTGTATGGTGCAGAAAATACGTGTTTGGAGAGAATACAAAACAAGGGGCACGATCAGTGTAGGATGAGGTCAATCAATGAAAGCTTCAGAGAGGAGGTGAGTTTAACTGTGTTGGAGAAGATTCAGACTGGTGGAGAAGGGGAAAAGAAAGCATTTGAGGTGAGTGGAATAGCCCAGGGGAAGGCAAGAATGTACAGCATAAGCAAGAATGGTGGTAAGGATATTGTCAGGATTAGAGTGGAGGCAGCACTCCAGAGAGAGAGACAGTGAGAAGTTAGGTTGGGATCAGTTGATGGAGGGAGAGCTATCATGTTGGAGATGAACACACCTTAGAAATTTAGCACATTCTCAATACCATCCCATCTATCCTCTGATTAGAGAGTGTAGCATTCACCTCTTCCCAAAGCTTTCCTATATGGAAGGCTCAGAACTTTCCAGATAACTCCTCATATTCCACCATTTGCTTTGCTTCCTCCCAGCTCCACTAACATCAAGCCCCATATCTTTTTCTTTTTCTATATTTTCTATATAGGTCTTCACCCATTAGACTGTAAACATCTTGAGGGCAGGAACGGTCATTCTGTTTTAAAAATTTGTATCTTCAATGCTTAGCACAGTGTCTACCATATAATAAGCCATTAATAAATGTTAATTAACAATGGCTATGATTTGAATGCCCGACTAATAATAATATTTGGCATACACGTTGGATTTTAGGCTTGAAAAGTATCTTGCATATATTATCCCCATTGAGCTCCAAAACAGCTTTGTGAGTTAAGCACTCCTTATGGTTATGATTGTCTCCATTTCACATAAACTGAGACTTTGAGGGATTAAGTCTTAACACACAAAGTGATAAGAATCAGAGGTGGAATGTAACTGCTAGTCTTTACCTTCAGCCCTGACCCTCTTTCTACAATTCTTGAGTTTGAATTTAATTTGATAGGGCACTAAGATGCTATTATGGATTCTTGAGCAAGGAATGTTATAATGAAAATTTGAGAGAAGCCATGTATTCACTTATTTGTTATTTAATGAACAAATATTTATTGAATATCTATTCTGTAAGGTATAATTGGGAGGAGAATAAGGCATAGTTCCCTACCCTTCAGTGGCTGACAATTTGGTTGGTGCAATGAAACATGTGCAAATTAACTCTAAGCAAGGAGCTTTAATGTCTAATATAGTAAATATCAATAGATATTATCCACATGAACAAAAGTCCTTTGGAGAGTCTTTAATAATTATGTTTCTGGTTCTTTGATCATTTTCAGCCATGTCTGACTCTTTGTGACCTCATTTGGAGTTTTCTTGGCAAAGATGTGATTTGCCATTTCTCCCTCCAGCTCGTTTCAACGATGAGGAAACTGAGGCAAACGGGGTTAAATAACTTCCTTGGGGTCATACAATTATTAAGTATCTGAGGCCATATTTGAACTCAGTAAGATGAGTCTTCTTGAACCAGGCCCAGTAATCTATCTACTGTATCACCTAGCTGTCCAATTGTAAAAATAAAAATTAATAAAATAAACATAAAAATAAAGTAGAAATATATAGAAATAAAATACAATCAAATAATAAAATAAATATAAATAATAAAAATATCATAAGTATATGCTAAGTATTATTGAAGAAATAGAAATGCAGGGCTAGGGGAGGTTACAAGAGAAATGAATTTCTAGTGGATAGTATCAGGAAAACCTTCATGGAGATGAAGACATTTGAAATAGGTCTTTGAGAGTTGGAAAAGATAATTTATGGAGGGAAGAAAGGAAATGTTGGAATAAAGAGTCTCTGAGATCTTTTCCACCTCTAAACTTCTAAATCTTATGAATATAATTTGCTGGGTCACTTTCTAGTATTTCCAGGATCAGGGGTAATGTAGAAAAGCAGTTCTCAAACTTTTTGCTCTAAGAGTCTCTTGATTCTCTTAAAAAATTATTCAAGAACCCTCCAAAGAGCTTTTGCTTATGTGGGTATATCTATTGACATTTACATTACTAGACATTAAATATATTAGTATTATTATGAAAATAGTTTTGAATCCTTGAAAGGGTGTCAGGGACTCCAGGGATCCCTGGACCACACTTTGAAAACCACTGATGTAGAGGAAAACATGAATTGTCAAAATATTTTATTGGCATAGCTTTAGCTAACAGCTATGGGGAGCAACCTTTCTGTAGATAGCTTGAATTTCAGCTTTCCCAAAGAAGATTAGACTTCATCTTCAGAAAGACAAATCCCACTCTCCTATCCATCTGCTGTTCAGAGGTATTACTCTTCCATTGCCTTTCCTCCAGATGTTACTCCCTCACTCCAGATGTCCTGTTTCTGGTGTTGTTAATACTTATTATGTCTTTGATATATATTAGTATAGTGCTACACATGCCCAGTCTAAGATTCAGAGAGGAATTTCTTCCACCATGTTGGTAATAATAATACATTTGAGTTCTCTTGTTCAGGCTCCTTTTGTAGATTATATTTTGTAATTATAGTGTTTAGGATCTGTTGGTGGTGAAAAACACTAGAGAAATAGAAGCTGAATAGGAATCTGTTATAGTAATCCAGAGTGAGAACAATGGAAACCTAATAAAAATGGTGATTTCAATGGGAATGGACAAGAAGGGACAGATCCAAGAGCAAATGTTCAGTCAAAGGTAAGGGCAAGATTGCAAGTCTTGGGTAACTTGGAGAATCTAGGAATCATTAACAGAACTATTGAAATAAAAAAGAAAACTCTGTGGGGGAGAAAATGAATTCAATTTGGGACATTTTAAATTTGAGGTTTGGGACAACATTAAGTTAGAGATGCTTAGCAGAGTTTAGGAGGCGGATGAAATGTGGAAGTGGTCCTTAGAAGAAAATTAGTTAGAAGTACTTTTGGGGAGATATCTGTATAGATAGTATTGCTGAAACTGTTAAAGTACATGAAATCAAGTGTGTGTATGGAGAGGGGGAGAGAAAGAGAGAGAAAGAGAGAGATAGAGATAGGCATAGAGAGACGGAGAGAAAGAGACAGACAGACAGACAAAGAGAAAGAGACAGAGACAGAGAGACAAAGACAGAAAGAGAGAGAGAGATGAGAGAGATAATGGAGGAAAGAAATGAGAGTGGGGCAAGAAAAAGAAAATGTCATAACCTTTCACAATATTTACATTTAGGGGACTGAAAGGATGAGAGTTAAGTAAAAGGAAAAGAAACATAAGTAGGAGAAAGACTAGGGGTAGCACAGTGCCACAGAAACTAAAGGAAAAGATAATTTTAAGGAGTGGTGATCAACAGTAATATATCATTCAGAGGAAGAACTGCAGGAGTGGAAACACAGAAGTAAAACAACCGCTTGAACACATGGGTTGATGCGGACATGGTTGGGGATGTAGATACTAAATGACCACACCGATGCAGCTATCAATAATATGCAAATAAGTCTTGACTTATCACACAGGTTAAAACCAGTGGAAATGCTTGTTGGATATGGGGGGAGAGGTTGAAGGAGGGGTTAAGGGGAAAATAAAAACAGGAATCATGTGACCATGGAAAATTTTTCTAAAAAAATAAAATAATTAAATCTGGAAAAAAATGAATATCTAAAAAAATAGTAATAAATGCTGCAGAGGCCAAAGTGAATTTGAACTCAAATATCTTGTTTAAAATCTGTTGTGACCTCAAAGAGATCAGAGGAAGAGGAAGGAGACCCATACTATGTATACACATGTAAAATATCTATACCAGTTATTTCTGCAGTGGAATAGTTAGAAACTCAGAGAATGTCCATCAATCAATAAATGTTAAATATACTATGTTATATAAATATAATATAATGCATTTGAGTTCTCTTGTTCAGTCTCCTTTTGTAGATCATCATCCTAATTATAGTGTTTAGGATCTGTTGGTGGTGAAAAACACTAGAGAAATAGAAGCCTAATAGGAATCTATGGATGTTGGATGTATGGATGATGGAAGAGAAATTTTCAGAGAAACTTGGGAAGATTTATATGACTTATTGCAAAGTAAAATGAGCAGAACCCAGGAGAACAATTTATTCAATAATAACAATATTGTAAAGACAACTTGGAAAGATGTGAGAATTCTGATAAATGAAGAGATCAACTGTACTGTCCATTCCTGGAGGATCAATGATAGGAAAGCATGTTAGTGACTTTATTATAGAAAGATAATAGATTCAATATACCAAATGAAATATACATTTTATGACATGGGAATTTGGTAAGTGTAACTTTCTCCTTCTCTGTATTTCTCTTTCTTTCTCTTCCTCTCCCATATGCCTTTCTCTCTCTCTCTCTCTCTCTCTCTCTCTCTCATACATATACATATACATACACATGTTTTTTACTTGGGATTTTGTTTTTCTTCTTTTCAGTTTGTATGTGTGGGGAGAAGGTGAGAGGGAGAGACCATAGATGTTTGTCAATGGAAAAAAAATGAAAGCCCAAGAAAAAAAGATACCTGTTGTATTCAAATGTATATAAAATGGTCAGAGGGGAAAAAGAAAGACTTGATTCTTTTAAGAAAAAAAAAATTCGTCCCTGAATCAATTATAAAACTGTAGAACTTAATAAGAAACTATTAAGTAGTTATAAAGCATTAATAAAGAATAAGCCTGAAGGTATGGTATAGAAACACTGCTATAGGTAACTACTACAGAAAAATCATCCTGGATAAAAACTTTTTCTCTTTCTTTCTTTTTTCCTGCTGCTTCTGGTAGTTTTAATCATGAGGAGAAAGATTGTTTCCATCATAATCAGAGCAGGAAAACCCCCTCAAGCTCCCACTGTACTTCAAAACTAATTAGCTGAGTTAAGGAGTCAAATTTACCTCTTGGGCAGGTAGCTCATTATAGATTTGCTTGCAGGGGGCTTACAACACAGTTATGAATTCCAACTGCATGTATTGCTCTGAAAGTTCTGATATGAAGAACGAGGCATTGACCTGAGAGGGGCAATGGAGAGGAGAAGATGTTCAACTGTAATTGTTAAGACAGATAGTGCTGAAGGCAGGAGATATGATATAACAAGGTTAGCCCAGAGGTTCTGGCCTCCTGGTTCTGCTCATTTCATTCATCGGTTTATAAAAATCCTCAAAAATTATTCATTTTTATCATATTAATGTTATAGTATAACTTGTGCTTCCAATTACTTTTGCTTAATTCACTCTGTGCTAATTCATACAAATCTTTCCTTTCTTTAAAATAATTATAATTTTAACATTAATTAAAAAAAAGTTTAGTTCCTAATTTTCTACTTCTCTCCCAGCCTTCTCCCATCATTGTAAAGAAATGTGATATCAATTATATATGTGAAATCATGCAAAACATATTTTTGTGTTAGCCATGTTGCAAAAAAAGCAAGAAAAATAAAATGAAAACATTATGCTTCAGTCTGCACTTAATGTTCATCATTTCTCTCTGGAGTTGAATACAATTTTTTATCCTGGGTCCTCTGGAATTGTCTTGGATCATTGGCTTAGCCACAATAGCTAATTCATTCACAGTTGATTATCATACAATCTTGCTCTTACTGTGTACAATGTTCTAGTTTTGCTTACTTCATTTTGCATCAGTTCATTTAAGTCTTCCTGGGTTTTTCTGAAATCACCTAATCCTCATTTCTTAGAGACCAATATTATTCAATAACAATCGTATTCTACAACTTGTTCCTCTGTTTCTCAATTTATGGAAAATTTATCAATGTATTAAGCATCTACTAGATTCTGGACACTATGCTACATATATACATATATGTATATATATACACACATGCATATGTACATACATACATAGTTGGGTGAGTGTATAATAGTCCTTTAGGTTTTCAAAACCCATTTTTTACAACAACATTATGAAACAAGTTTTACAAGTATTTTTAATCCTTATTTTACAAAATGAGAAAACAGGGGCCAAATGCTTGTGCTGGGTCAAGCTAGAATTTGGACTAAGGTCTCTTGATTCTAATTCAGTTCTCTGAATAAATAAACACATACATATAACACATCCACATGTGTAAAATATACTACATATATGTGGGTATACATAAAGGCAAAATTGTAGACCGAAAAGCAACTTTACCAACAACATTTTGTGCCTTTCTTCCATCACTGACTGGTGCCATTTTGTAATTTCTGACAGTTTTCAAAGTATGAGGTAAAACCATTGGGTTTTGATGTTGTTTTCTCTTATTTCTCTTACTATTAACAATTTGACTTGGTATACAATGTGAATATGGTGATTTAATTTTGCATAATAGCATTTTCCGTTTAAAAATTTTAAGTAATTAAATTAATTTTTAAAACTTAATAACCATCACCACCACAAAACATTTAAATTAACAAATGAATGAAAATTAGGTACTACACCACAAACCACATTGTTTACAATTTGTTTAAAAATATATAAATTATATATGTACGGTTATATAAACAACCTCTGTTTTGGTGTTCCCCTTGGATTTGTTTTATTTTAATACTTTTTTCCCTCTTCGTTTTGTGGCTGTTATTTTTAAAACACAATCATAGTATGCATTTTCTTATTTTTTCTTTCCTCTCTTTCTGTATTTCCCTTATTTTCTTTATATTTCCAATATTTGTCATTTCTAATAACATACTATATAATCCATTATATTCAAATATTGCAGTCTATTTATCCATCTCTCTCAAACATTGCATTTGTAATTTTTAGTTTATTTTTGGCATTACAAAGTTTCCACAAATAATTTCACACATGAATAGTTTTTTATCATCTCAATAATGTCCTTAGGGGCTAATCCTAGTCCTGGGATCAATAAGTATGAAGGAACACTTTAACAGTTCTCAATATATTTTATGTATAGTATTTTTTCATGTGATTGTGAATATTTTGCATTCCTTTTGAGAACTATTTGTTCATGTCTTTTGACCTTTTATATATTGGAGAATGAATATACACATGTATTTATAAATATATAAATTCATTCTTTAAAGGAGTGCTTTGTTTTTAAATCTATATAAATCTTTTGTGTGCTTTGGGAGATTGATCCTTAGATTTTTATGCATTATATAGTTATATGGAATGAGATTTGCCTTTTATTGCTTCTTGTATTTTGTTATTATCATATAGAAATGTCGTTGATTTTTGAAGATTTATTTTGTAGCAGAAACTATTAATTATCTCAATAAGTAAGTTTGTGGATTCTTTGGAATTTTCCAAGTAAATGATCACATCATTGGCAAACAGTTTTTTCCACCTCTTTGCCTGTCATTGTTCTTTTAATTCCTTTCTCTTGTATTATTGTTGTTGCTAACATTTTCAGAACTATATCAAATAATAAGCAGGGAGAGTGGGTATCCTTACTTCATTCTTGAATTTATTAGAAAAGGCGATAGTGTATCCACACTGCATAGGATACTGATTTTTGGTTTTAGATAGATATATTCATGATATTAAAATAAGTTAATTTTCTATCATTTATTAAATAAATATGGAATTTAATTAATTAAATTAAATAATTAAAATAAAATTCACTCCATGACTATATTTTTTAGGGTTTTTAGCATAAAAACGTACTTTTCAAAGGCTTTTCTGCACCTATTAAGATGATTATATTTTGAGGTTAAATATGAGTCATTGTAATGTTTTTCTAATGCTATTCTTTCATCCCTAGTGTGAATCCTACTGATCATAATGAAAGATTTCATGGATAAATCACTGTTTATTATGTAAAGTCTGTTTGATAGGAATTTGCCTAAAATTTTTGAATCATTGTTCATTAATGATACTGGCCTATATGTTATAAATATTTTGTATATATGTGTATATATAATATAGTTTATATATTATTTTATACTATATTATACATCACATAGACAATATGTGTACATATTAATTTATATTTGTACATGCATGTTTATATATGATTATGTTCACACATGTATTTATATACATATACCTATATTATAAACTTTAATGTATGGGCCTATTCGCTAATGAAGTATCTATAGTTCATCTATCTAAAATATGCTTTTCTTTATGTATTACGTAGTTAATATTTTTATTATACCATATATAATAATTTACATGTACTATATGTGTTTATATATCATTAATGAACATATATATATCTTTCTATATATATAAAATATAGTTTTCATTCTGTGTTTTATCTTTTCCTGGTTTAGGTATTAAGACAATATTTGACTCATAATAGGACTCTGATAGGGTGCTTTCTTTCCCAATTTTTGAGAATAATTTTAGAAGTATGACTACTATCTGTTCTTTAAAAGTCTGATAGAATACTTGTGTGATTCCATCAAGCCCAGGATTTTTTTCTTTGGTAGCTTATTATTATTTTAAATTTGAATTCAATAAATGTTTACACACTTAGTGCTAATAGGAAACACAAAGTTTATTTATGAAACACCATCTTCTTTTAGGGAGCTTACTATTTTCTAAGTGACAGCACATTTGCAGTACAGAAGAAAGATGTAAAGAGTATTCTTGATTTGAGGGGACAAAGGTAACTTCTAACTAAAGGAATAGAGGAGGGGATCAAGGAAAGTTCCATGATTTGATCAAGAATCTTAAAATGATGACTTGAAATTTAGATTACAATTTTACTCCAATGACCACCTAATTCTAGTCATTCCCTTCCTTTCCCTGAAAGATGAATATCTCAGGTAAGTCCTCCTAAAGGGGGAAAAACTGAGATAAAGGAAATGCTAGGCAGTTAGGGGTCAGTGACACTTGCAATTGGGAAGGAAAAAAGGCTTTCTCCATTAGACTGGGATCATGAGTCAATTTGAGAACCTCCTTTTCTTTTTACCTAAAGTCTAGGATTACACTCAAGCTTTGGGTTCCATTGGATTTGTTGATTACCAAATGACCTAGGGCTAGGCTAAAGAAATACAGATAAAGTCAGAGGTCTTAGTAAAATCAGCTCCTGAATTTCTGCTGGAATAATGTCATTTTAGATCTGGTGTCATTTATTTTTACTTCTCTTGGAAATGTTATGGTTGAAGTTAAAAAAAGCATTAGAGCAGAAGGGTGTCCTACTTTTCCAAGCACCATTTTTTGATCCCATATCTTTGTTCAGTCGTTTCAGTCATGTCTGACTCTTTGTGATTCCATTTGAGGTTTTCTGGGCAAAGATACTGGAGTGGTTTACCATTTCCTCCTCCAGAGCATTTTACAGGTGAGGAAATTAAGGCAAAAGGGATTAAGTGATTTGCCCAGGGTTACACAGACAGTAAATGTCTGATGTTGGATTTAAACTCAAGTCTTCTTGACTCCAGGCTTGGCACTCTGTCCATTGCACCACCTAGTTGTCAATTCAGGATCTAGTAATGACACTACCTGGAAAGAGAAAAACTGTACTGACTTTTCTGCCTGGAAGGCCTTGCCTACCATCTTTATCTGTCATAGCCGCATCCATCTTTAAGTCCAGGCACAAATCTCACATAATTTATGATGCCTTTTGTTATCCTCTTGTTGGAAATGACTTCTCCTTCTCCTGTGTCCTCTTAGCACCTCTTTTAAAGAATCTTCTGTACCCTGCCTTATGCCACTTGTTCTGTGTTCATGCATTTTCTTCTTGGTGAGGTGCTGAGCATAGTAACACATACATCTTTGAGGTGTTCAGTAAAGATTTGTTGAATTGATTTGAATAGTTTCTGCTTATACAGCCCAGAGGTACCTTTTAGACAGTCATAATTCATAGACTAGAATGTCGGAGCTGAAAAAGACTTTAGCACATGGATCCTTATCCCTTTTGGGGATAACCAATCTCCTGACTTCATGAATTGTCAATGGACATCCACCATATCTGAAATGTTCTGCCTTCCTCATCTCTGCCTCCTGGCCACACTGGCTTCTCTCAATTGAAATCTCACCTCATGCAAGAAGCCTTTTCCAGTCTCCTTTAATGAGACTGACTTCCCTTTGAGGTGAATTTCATTTTATCTTGTATAGATTTGGAGTGTATGTAGTTGTTTCCAAGTTGTCTTCCCCCATTGGACTGTGAGCTCCACAGGAGCAGGGACTATTTTTGCTTTCTTTGTATTCCTAGAACTTTAAGGGCTTGGTAAAATGCTTGTTGACTAGTTGATCTTGTGCTGTGGACCCCTTTGGAAGTCTAGTGAAGCTTTGGACCCTTTCTTAGAATAACTGTTTAAAAAATTATGAAGGAAGAAAATGTTAAATTTCAGTCAGAGGGGTTGTGAGAAACCATTTTGGAAAGCAATCTGGAATTATGCCCTAAGAGTTTTCAAATTGTGTTACCTTTTGACCTAGCAATACCATTATTAGGTTTATTTCCTAAGGTGATCAGAGAAAAATGAAAAGAGCCTACATGTTCTTAAATATTTATAGCAGCTCCCTCTCTGGTGGCAAAGAAGTGGAAATTGAGGGAATGTCCATCAATTGAGGAATGGCTGAACCAATTGTGGCCTATAATAAAGATGGAATACTACTGTGCTATAAGAAATGATGAGCAGGTTAATTTCATAAAAACATGGAAAGCCCTATATAAAATTATGAGGAGTGAAATGAGCAGAACCAAGAGAAGATTATATATAAAGCAACAGGAACATTATTTGAAAAGTGACTTGTGGAAGTCTACCTCTAGAGAAAGAACTGTTAAATAGAAACAAGCAAGACATAGTTTGATTTAGAGATACATCTTTTTGTCAAATGATGCCTTCTCTAGTGTGAGTATGGGAGGGAGGAAAGAAGATAACAAACAAATTTTAAAAAATTCAGTTAGAAATAAGGGAAAATATGGATGTAACTTTTTCCCATCCAAGTTCATACATGCTTTGAAAGGCCAGGTTATGAACCTCTTGCCCTATAGATGATTTTATCAATTGGCTTCACTTTGGAGATGAGGAAAATCAGGCTCCAGGGTGGAGAAGGGACCTTACCCAAGGTTGTACAGCAGATTAGTTGTAGAGCTGGGTCTAAAAACCAAATTTCTTGAACCTTAGTCTGTGGCTTTTTGTAGACTTCTATGTAGATAGCTGCCAATGGTGTGAGATCTCAGGGGGCAGGAGTTTCTTTGATTAAAAACAATTCACCTATGTGGAAATTAAAATTAATATGCAAAATACTAAATATTATATTTTTAAATATTTTATTAATAATAAACTAACAGAGACCTAACTAAAAGGTTACTAACCAGCCTGCTCCCAGGAACAAAAAGAGAAAAAGGGAGGAGTTACATCCAAATATAAAACAATAATATGACCATGCAAATGTGGAGACACAGGAGAGATTAAAGGGAATTTTAGGAAAACTAAGGACTTATGGGGGATGAATTCCAAGGTTCAAAATCTCCATTTATACATAGCCCCCTGTGATCCTTTGGGAGACTAGTCTCCCCAATGGATCATAAAAACATAATCAATATATATATATATATTGCAATAATTTGTGGATAAAAGGAAAAAAAGAACAAAATCAATGATTGCTACATTGACAAAAAAACAATTTGGGGGAATTCTCCTTTGGCAGAAGAGTATACATTGAAAACAAATACTTCCAACCCCCCATAGTTCAGTTTCACATCCTAAAGTTCTTGATGCAGCATGTGATCTTTGTAGGCTTCTTCATGACATCTTCTCCAAACAGGTTCGTTGTCTGATTCTGGGAGGTAGCAAATTTCTTATCCTAAAATTTCCTAAATTCAAATCAAAGTTCACAATAATAACAAAGGCCCCCCTGAGGAAAATAATAATAAACAGGGATAACTCAGGAATACATGGCTGAGTTAAAAGGTATATGAATCAATTGCAAAAGAAATAAAAAAACATCAAAAAATTCACATTAAAGAGAAAAAACAATTTGTGGATGAAATATAAAATATTAAAGTCTTATGTCTAAAAAATCTAAGTAAAGGAAAAATATAACTATAACAGATCCTTGAATCAGGGCCCAATTAAAGTGATTTAAGTAATTATGCACTTACCCATTCAGTAGCCAGGACTACAGAAAATTTGATACACTTATAAAAGACAGAAAAAAGGGAGGAGTTACAGCCAAATATAAAACAATAATGTGACCATGCAAATGTGGAGATGCAGGAGAGATTAAAGGGAATTTTGGGAAAACTAAGTACTTAAGGGGAAGAAGTCCAAGGTTCAAAATCTCCACTTATACACCTAATATCTGTCAAACTCACATCATTCCTTTCCTTGAGACCTTACTGAATTTCTAGGAGTCCCTTCTTAAAAATGCTAATGTCCTTGATAATTCCCCCTAAAAACTGTAGATGCCTCCAGTTCTTATTAATTTCAATATATTTTTCATGACCTTTCATAGAGATTTCTTTATATATTAGGCACTCAATAAATGTTTGTCAAATGAATCCAATAGAATCATACTGTGATATTTCTATGGAGGAAAATAATCTAGCCATCCAATGACTTTTATTTCACCTATAAGAGAGAGAGAGAATTAATTACCTAAGCTTTTTTTTCTTCATTCGAAAAATTAGACTGACTAAAATGTCTCTCCTACTCCATTGTTAGGAGAAAGCATGATTAAACTAATAATACTTGAGTGTACACTATTTTTAGGTGTTTCAAAAGACTCTCACTTCTATTTTTAATATTTTATCATTAACAACAACCTTGAAAGGTATCTATGACAAGCATTATCATCTCCATTTTACAGACCCAAAGGTAAAGCTTCTTGCCTAAGATCATGGAGAGTACTTAGTGGCCCATTTGGTCACAGAATCTGGCTCTTCCTTTTCCAGAGTTCCTTGGTCCAGAGAAGCGACGCTGTATAGTGTGATAAGAGTAGTGTGTCTGAAACAGGGAACATGAGTTAAAATCTTAAAATGGGGGACCAAATCTAGGCTCTCCTTTTTTACTCTCTATGTGATCTTGAGCAAGCAAATTCTCTTCTGGCTTTTAGTTTCCTTATGTGTAAAGTGCAAGTGATGAACTTGATGAATACTGAGGCTTTTCCCATACCTAAATTTATAGTTCTTTGACCATCCCACCGACCTGACTTTTGAATTTTGTTCTTTATTGTTATGTTTTAAAAGGCCTGGTTATGTGGAAGAGATTTCAAGCAACAAGAGAGACAGGCACTTCTGATGGATGGAGCAGCTTGAGCTTTTATTTTGATTTTAAAGTTATGATCTTTTTATTCTGTTGCATTTTGAACTGATCTGACCCCCTTGCTGGTACAAATCCTGCTGAGTCTGGGCACTGCTTCCCTTTCTGGGATCAGTATGAGATATTATAGGTTCAGCAGGTGGGGAGGCCTCTTCCCTCAGAGCAGGAATGAGCTGATATCCTTTGTCTCATAAGACACAATTATCTGGGGGAGGCAAAAGATGAAGAATTTGTGATTGCTGGATTCCTGTGGCCTAATTGCCGTCAGCTTACCTAACATCCTTGCTGCAGTTTTACTTGCTTAAGGTATTTTCCCCAATCTGTCCCCCATAGCATTGTAACCCGGTAGTGTCCTGATCTCTTCCAGAAAGTGTTGGGAAATTGCATTAGATTGGATGTAATTGCATTACATGACTGATACTGCTGGTATTTATCAGTTGAATTTCCATTTGAGTACTCTCCTCATTAGATTGCAGTGAGAACAAGTTAGTGGCACCATTAAAACTTCCTAACTTACTCTGGATTCAACCAGAATCATAGATACTCAGAGTCAGAAAGCATATCAGAGGTCATCTAGCCCACCCACCTGAATGGGGACCACCTCTATCACTTTCTTGACCCAGTGGCTATTCAGCTTCTTCTTGGAGACTTCCAGAAGACATTTTATTCTTGTATAGCTTTAATTGTTAGAGAGTTTTGTCTTAGAGACAGGATCTGCTTCTCCTTGCTTTTGGTGAACTCATCACTTCCAGTTGGTTTGTATATTTCTCCCAGATCCATATATCCACTTCTAGTCTTTCTCTTCAGTTCAACAACTGATCTCAACAGTTCAACAACTACATCTCAAACTTCTCACATCCAAAATAAAACTTGTTATCTTTCACTATCTTTTTCTTAAACCCACCTATCTGCCCTATTTATTTATTTGTTTATTTTTTTGTGTGGAGAACATCAACCTTCCAGTCACCCAGTTTTGTAATCTCTGAATCTAGGCTCTTCACTCTCCTTTCCTTTTTGCTTTCTTCACTAATAGAATCATAGATTTAAAGCTAAAACTATTTTGAAGAGATCAAGTTCAACCTCTCAATTACAGATAAACAAACCATGGTGTAGAGAGGTTAAATTACTTACCTGCTGTGTAAATGGAATTAGCTCTAGCCCATTCATAGTCAAAACTCTACTAACTCTAGGCATCTAAATTATATCATCCCCACCACCCTCAGTAGGGAGGGGAGATAGTTAATCACATGTGACAATAAGTATAAAATCAAGAACAAGGGTCGGCCCTTTGGGCAGTCCAAATCAGTGTAGAGGCTGCCATTTGTCCACTTGAATTAGAGGTGGACCCACAGGAAGTGACGAGAGACATTATCTCTTCAAGTATGTTGGTTACTTCCAGGTGAAGTAGTTCGGGCTTTGAACTTGGTGCTGGAGGTGCTCCGCTGAGACCTCAGACTGCTTCTACTCTGAATTGTCACGTGGGTAAGTTAGGCTGACTTCCTTGGCCTACCTTGGCATTTCCAAACTCTGTCTTAAGTAGGCTTATAGCCTCTCTGATTTCTAAGGTCTTGTGGCTTGTAGCCTAGTTTAATTGGCCTTTTAACCTTTTCTCTCCGTCCAGGCCTGGACTAGCCTCTCCCTCTCTCTATTTCCTTACCTTTTACCTTCCTAATTATAAATAAACTACCTTAAACCTGATCCTGACTTGGGTCTATTTAATTATGGAATCAATCTGAATTATTGATTCCTGGAGGCCACACTTTAAATATATATCTATAAAATACCTAAAATATCCCTCTTACACTGCACAGCTAATAAACTTCTAAGCCAGGATCTGAACCCAGATATTTTTAACTTGAACAGTCAACAAGTCAACAAGCCTTTATTAGATCTGTTCATGATGTGCCAGCAGTTATTCTCTCTCTCTCTCTCTCTCATATTTACTTTTTCCCTTCAATTCATACAACAATAAAATTAATTCAGGTCCACATTATCTCTGACTTGGACTATTGAAATATTTGTCTCGTTGGTCTCCCTGTCTCAAATCTCTTCCCTCTTCAATTAATTTTCCACCAAAATGATATTCTAAAGAACATGTCTGACCACATTATTCCCTTATTTACAAAGATTTAGTGGTTCCTGGTCACCTAATCCAATTTAATACAACAAACATTTATTAAGTGCCTACAATGGTGCCAGACACTGTGCTAAGTGCAGTGTAAGGGGGAAAAGGGGTTTTGGGGTTCAATATATTAAAAGGTGGTCTCCAGGAGAAATCTCTGCAATTTAGGAATAACCTCAAGTCAAAATTGACTTTATGGAATTTTATTTACAATTGAGAAAAGAGAGAGGATATAAGGAAATAAGAATCTAACACAGTAGGTAAATTACTATGATCCTCTAATTAATCCAGGTAGATTTAATTAGCTCTCAACAGAGAGTAAGAGGCCCAGAGGGACCAGAGGGAAGTTCCTTAAGAGAAGTTCAGGAAGATTCAGTCAGTCTTTAAATTCACCACCTTCACAGACCAGAAGAGCTAGAAGACCTCCTTCACCAGCCACCCTCTTCACCAGAAGCCCCCCTCACTCACTCAACTCCCTCTTTTTAAAGGGGTCACTCATGCATCACTTCCTGTACCTCCCTCCTACTTTGTATGTCCAATCACAATAGATGATTCTCGTAGGACTGCCTAGGGGGCAGTCAGTTGACTTTGATTTGTCACCCACTGTAGCACACATGGGTTAAGGACCTCCCAGAATTTGGAGGTGCTCTCACCTTTGGTGATTAAATCTAAAGATGGGCAGTGTAGACTTGATCTAATTATCACAGCAGGGAATACAATACAAAGGCAATAACTGAACTCAAGGAGCTTAAGGTCTGAAGGAGTCAGGAAAGGGGGTCGGGTGACCAGGGGGCATCTTGTTCTGTGAAGCTGAAACCAGGTAGGGCAGCAGATATAAAGTGGAATGATCTAAGAGTCTAGTTTTTTCCCTCCATAGGGAGTTTGGTACTCTGTCTTCCATTCCTCTAAACAGAGAGGGATAAGAGAAGAAGGGAAAGAGAGTTAGGTTTGAGTTAGCAGACTGGTGGTGAATTTAGAAGTGATGAGCTTATCCAGGGAGAGACATTTTGTTCTGTGGAGTTGAAACCTGGTAAAGTAGCAGATGTAAAATGGAGTTTGTTTGTTCCTTTGTTTTTAATTACCTCTAGGGTAAAATACAAACTCTTTGGTTCAACATTTAAAGCCCTCCCCAATCTGGCTTCAGACTACCTTTCTAGACTTATTATACTTTCCTTTCCTTCATGCATTCTAGGTTCCTGCCAAATGGTCCTCCTTGCTGTTTCAAATAAAACATTCTATGTCCAATCTCTGTGACTTTGCAGTCTGTTCCCCTTGCCTTGGATTCATCTTCTCTTTACCTTTAACTCTTACAAGTCCTAGTTCCCTTCATTTCAACTGCATCCCTAATCTATTCAATCAATGGTTTTCAGTCTTCTCATCATTTTAGTCACTCTTTCCTTGATCTGTACTAGCTGGTCAATGTCCTTCAGAAGCATGTTGTTCACAACAACATAGTACTTTCATATCTTTACCTTTCTTCAAGGTTCATCTCAGATGTTATTTACAACCTAAAGCCTTTCCTGATTCTCCCACCTCCTAGGGACCTTCCTTATCCCTAGTCCCCCAAGTGTATGCATTTTGGTTGTTCTTATTTATGACATGATTTGTGCCCCTATAGAATTGAGCTTTTTGAGGGCAGAGAGTATTTCAGTTTTTTTCTTTTTATCTGCAGAACCTAGCATGAAGTCTGGTATTTGGTACCTCCTTTTAATCAGATCAATTTTTACTTTAGCTTTGTCTGGTATCATGATTGCTACTCCTGCTTTTGTTTAATTTAGATGATGCATAATAAATTCTGCATCAACCTTTCATCTTTAATCTGTGTGTGTCACCCTGCCTCAAATGTGTTTCTTGTAAACAACATTTAATTCATTCTGCTATCTGCTTCCATTTTATGGGTGAGTTATCCTTCATCTTATTTTGCCTTTTAGATTCTGCTCTATTCCCTTTCATTCTATTTTTCCTCACCAGTGTTTTGCTTTTTTAGATAGAGTTTATCACCTCTTCCCTTTTCTCTCAGTGTAATCCTGTTTTTCACTCCTTGATTTTTTTACCTATCATAACATATACATGCATATCATACATGCATGTAATTTAATGTCGTCACATTTACATCACATCGTATCATTATACATCATTATATATACATATCATCAAAGTTATCTTATTTCCCCATTCTCTAAGTATATTCCTTCTATATTCTCTACTAAGAGTAATTTTTGAGGATTACATATATTCTCTTTCTATATAAAAATAGAAACATTTTGACTTTAATGAGTCCCTTAAATTTTCTGTTTCTTATTTACATTTTTAGGCTTCTTTTGGGTCTTGTGTTGGACTTCAATTTTTTTGTTTAGGTCTGGCTTATTCCTCAGGAATGCTTGGACATCTTTTATCTTGTTTATTTTTAGAAATTTAAAAATTGATTAATTTAGAATATTTTTCCATGGTTACATGATTCATAATCTTTCCTTCTCCTCCTCCCTCACCCCTCTTGCAGCCAAAGACAATTCCACTGCTTTTACATGTAACATTGTTCAAAACCCATTTCCATCCATATCATGAATATTTGCAAAAGAGTGATCATTCAAAGTCAACATCCTCAAACATATCCCCATGGAACCACGTGACTGAGCATATGTTTTTCTTCTGTGTTTCTACTAGCACAGTTTTTTTCTCTAGACGTGGATAACGTTCTTTCTCATAAATCCCTCTGGATTATCCTGAATCATTACATTGCTGCTAGTAAAGAAGTCCATTACATTCAATTTGCCACAGTGTATCAATCTTTGTGTACAATGTTCTCCTGGTTCTGCTGCTTTCACTCTGCATCAATTCCTGGAGCTCATTCTGGTTCACATGGAATTCCTCCAGTTCATTATTTCTTTCAGCACAATAGTATTCCATCACCAAAAGATAACACAATTTGTTCAGCCATTCCCCAATAGATGGACACCCCCTCATTTTCCAGTTTTTTGCCACTACAAATAGCATAGCTATATTTTTGTACATGTTTTTTTCCTCATTATTTCTTTGGGGTATAAACCCAGCAGTGGTATGACTGGATCAAAAGGCAGGCAGTCTTTTAAAGCCCTTTGGGTTACTCTTCTATCTTATTGAATTTCCATTTTTTCCCCTGAAAGAATATACTCAATTTTGTTGGATATGTGACTGGGTTGTAAACCTAGATATTTTGCCTTCCTGAATATCATATTCCATGCCTTCTGATCCCTTAATGTAGAAGCCACTATGTCTTATATGATCCTGATTGTAGCTCCATGATATTTTAATTGTTTCTTTATGGCTGCTTGCAGTATTTTCTCCTTGACTTGGGGGCTCTCAAATTTAGCTATTATGTTCCTAGAAGTTGTCATTTGAGGATTTTTTTTCTGGAGGTGATCTGTGTATTTTTCAATTTCAATTTTATTTTCTTGTTTGAGGATATCTGGACAGTTTTCTTTGATAATCTGTGTATTATGATGTCTAAACTTTTTTTTTTTTTTTTATCATGGTTTTCAGGTAGTCCAGTGATTCTTAAATCATCTTCCTTGGATCTATTTTACAAGTCAGTTTTTTTTTTAATAAACAACTTCATGTTTTCTTCTGTTTTTTCATTCTTTTGATTTTGTTTTATTGTTTCTTGATTTATGACGAAATCATTAATTTCTATCTGCTCAATTCTAATTTTTAAGGCCTGATTTTCATCCATCAGCTTTTGGGTCTCCTTTTTCATTTCTTCTATTTCTCTTCCTCACTTTTCCTCTGCTTGTCTTAATTGTTTTTTGAAATCTTTTTTCACTTCTTCCAGAATCTTTGTCCAATCCATATTTTTCTTTTGGATTTTGTGTGTGTTTGCTTTGCTTTCACTGTCCCCTTCTTTGTCTGTACCTTGCTCTTTGTCTCCATAAAAATTCTTTAGTTAGGTGTTTTGTTTTTTGTTTTTGGTTGTTACTTGTTCATTTTCCCTAGCTTTTTACAGGCAGGTTCTGTTTTCTTGGTAGTTAGAGTACCCTCTTAAACTTCAGTCCTTCCTTGATGCTACCCTTAGAGTTTTTTTTTTCTGGGTTTTTGCCAGTTTCAGTTTTTCTAATATGTTATGATGGGCTAAGGGCTGAGAACTCTGAGAGCCATGGCCCAGTGCTAATTAAGTTAACCCTTGAGTTGCTAATTGTAATGCAGGATTCATGCAAGATCTCTTGCATTTGCAAAATTACCCTAGGCAATCTTGTCAGTTAGGAGAATGGAACTCTGGCCTGGAAGGTGCCAGTCCCAGGAGATCTTGCATGAATCCTGCATTACATGATAGCTTAAAGACTTGCCTCAGGCTCTGGAATAAGCTTTTGGTCTTACTTTGAGCTCTATCATGTCAGGAACTTTTCAAATTCTAACCTCAGAAGTAGGTGTAAGGTTTTTTTTTTTTTTTTTTTTTTTTTTTTTGTCTCACTGTGTACTTGATCTAATTTGGCACACAGTTGATCCCCCTGTCCTGGAGATCTGCCCTCAGCTTTCTGCAAAAATATCTGAATCTACTTTTGGTCTACCAACTAACCCAAACTGGGTTCTATAACCTTACCCCAAGTTCAGACTGGGACTCCTGGCTTTGCTTTGGGCCCCTGTGGATCAGCCCTCTTCATCACAGACTGCCCTGGTCTGGGATTTCAGACTTCCCCGCTGTTTTAGAATTTCATGGGGTTTGGGTTTATTGGACCTCTATTTGCCTAGGATGGGTCTCAGGTTCTGAATATTGGCATGGCCTTAGGTTCTGAACCTGGAATAGCAAATGTGGGGTGGGGGTATGTGGCTTGCTTTTGGCTTGCTCTTCACTGGTTGGTGTAGTCTCCTGTTGATTGTGCTCCCCTTTTACCCCAGTGCCCCAGATCTTCTCTGCCTAGCTTTTGGGTTTTTCTTTTCTTTAAAGTTGTTTCACTGTCTCTTTGTTGGTTCTTTCTCTCCTATATTGGTTTTGTGGCATTATTTTAATATTGGTTGGAGAAGCTTCTTGTAGTGACTCTGAGCTTCTCTGTTTGACTCTGGCATCTTGGCTCCACCCTGGTTGGCAAAGATTCTGGAGTGGCTTGCTATTTCCTTCTCTAATTCATTTTGCAATGATATACCCTTTAAAAATGCTTGCTGATTATTGGGCTGATAAGGTCTAAGCTGTATCTTGCACAAAGTAAGCACTTAAATGTTTGTTAAATTGAATTGTGAGAGAATCTAAGGCTGGATAAGATTGAGTTCCTTCCTTCAAGGAAGTTACATGATACTGGGGAGATAAAATATGTGTACCAAGTGGTCTTAGCCATGCCTCTTGCAGGCATTGCTAAGAAAATCAAGGTAATAGAAATGAATGGCTGTCAGTTTAGGTAAATATTTCTCAGTCCCCTCTTCTTTGACCCCTAATGTTTCTATATATTTTTTTTTTACCTGACCTTGAGGCTGATGGAGGAAGTGACCTAAATCTATAAGCTTGTCCCTCCCACTTTTGGACTTGTGAGAACAAAGAGCCAAGGAATAGGGAGGAGAGAGGGAGATAGAAGACATAGAGGGACTGACTTAATAGAAAGGGGGCACAGGGACTTTGGAGCCAAGGTGACTTGGATGAATCACCCCTGAGCCATGTTGAAGCCATCTTATGCTCCTGAAGTTGATTTAGATTAAGATCGTCATTCCTTTCTTCACTCCCTTTCCCAAAGAGGGTACAGTACATTCCCACTATATTTCATGTTTTCCCCCTGGACTTGGGGGATAGTTATCCTTATTTGTAAAAGTTAATTTACCTTTATGCATTTAAAGATCATTTTGTTTTCTTAAGCCAGAAAATTCAGAAAAAAAAAACTATTAAATATAGTATACGACTAGGGTAGGGGTACAGATTTAAAACTACTAGATTACTCTGGCAGAGGAAATTTTTGGCTGCGTGCTCAGAATTAAAAGAGAGTTATTGATTCATTTGTACAGCTTCCTATGTTAGAGAGAATACACACTTACCAGGGTTTCTCTTGGAAAAAGAGTTAGCAATATTTTGGGAAGTTAAGAAGTTGGGAATTGACATGGCCACCTGTCATTACCCTTGTTCTCAATTCAAAGGAAACCATTGAGGTGGGCACAGATGGTGTGACTAGAGAGAAATTGATTCCCCAAAAGGGAAAGTTGCCTTGTGCACAAAAAGTTGGGGGGTAATGATGAATAAACTATTGACCAATCTAGTCTATTTGTCAGTCTAGCATATAGCAAACATGACATATACATATACAAATGACTATAATAAAGAAAGGTTTTAGTATTGCATATATTCATTGTATTGTTGAACACATCTTTGGGGACAGAAAGTGGAAATAAACTCAAGTGGTACCATTCAGAAGGATAGGACTAGATCAGATTTGACAAGAGCATTCATCAACAATTACTTTCTCAGTTGTGGTGAAATGTGGGCCAATAATATTTTCCAATGCAAAATATGTAAAAGTCCTCACAAAACACAGTGACATCACGTGGGTAGGAGACCAAAAAGCATCAAATAGTCCATGTGCCATAGTGCATCGCCTTCCTCAGGTGGTCTTGTCCTAGAAAATGGTCTAGTGGTTCTCATCTAGTACTCTTTCTCACAACCACATTGTCTCATTATCCTGTCTACCCACATCACAAAGATCATTATTCACTGTTTGATTTTTAAAATGTTTTTTAAAAATTTGTTTATTTGTAATATTCTTTTCTAAATTTTGAGTTCCACATTCTGTCTTCCTCTCATTCCTTTATTTCCACTGAGAATTCAAACTATATGATATCAAACATCCATGTTGTTATGTTGATAATAACAGATAATTTGGGAAAGCAGATAATAATGTGAAGTCATGTAAAACATATTTCCACATTATCCATATCACAAAACAAAGCAAAATTAAATAAAATGATAACATTATATTTTAGTTTGTACTCAGAGTTCATCAGTTTTCTCTCTGGTGATAGATAGCATTATTTTATCTTGAGTCCTTGGAATTATCTTGTATCATTGGATTGATCAGAATAAACAAACATTGCTGTTACCAGGCACAATGACCTTCCAGTTCTACTCACTTCATTGTGCATCAATTCATATAGGTCTTGCCTTGTTTTTCTGAAGCCACTCCTGACCCTACCCAGTCATTTCTTGTGGCATAATAGTACTCTATCAAAATTATATGCCACAACTTTTTCAGCCATTTCCCTATTAATGAGTATTTCTCAATTTCCAATTCTTTTTCATGGCAAAAAAAGCTTCTATAAATATTTTTATAAAGGCCCTTTATTTTTTTCTTTGATCACTTTGGGATGCAGAAGAATTGAGTAGCATTGCTGGATAAAAGGGTATGCACAGCTTTAGAGTCCTTTGGGTTTATTTCAAGATTGTCCTCCAGAATTGTTGGACCTGTTTACTACTCTACTAACAGTTCAGTGATGTACCTATTTCCTTTATTCCCTCTTTTATTTCTGATAGGTGTGAAGTGGTACCTCAGAGCTTTTTAAATTTGTCTTTCTGTAATCAATAGTGATTATAGATTTACTTTTTTAATTTTAAAATTAAATTAAATGTAATTTTCCAAAAACTACCTCTTTATATACCTTGACCATTTATCAGTTGGGAAATAGCTCTTATTTTTTATTAGTTTTGATTCAGTTTCTTATATATTTCAGAAATTAGGCCTTTATTAGAGACACTTGCCAAAATTTTTTTACAATTACTTCATTTTCTATGATATCTCTTAGCAAAATTAATTTCCCTGCTTCTCTCTTTAAATTAGATCTATTTTAGTTAGGTTTTTTTTTTGTCTGAAATGAAGATTTATTCCCCTACCTTCATTTCAGCATAAGCATAAGAGATTCTATTTTAGCCCTTTATTTTAACTCTATTTGTGTCTTTCTGTTTTGTGTGACTCTTGTACCCAGCATATTTTTGAATTATTGTTCTAATCCATTCTGCTGCTTTTGTTTAATGGCTCATCCCATTCACATTCACAGTTATGAGTATTAACTGTGTTTTCCCCTCCATTCTATTTTCTTCTGTTTATCTTTTTCACTTTTTATCCCATTTTATCAAAATGTTATTTTATCCTGCTATCAAAAGTCTGTTTTGTTTCTGACCACTGCCTCCCTTAATCTAGCCTTCCTTGTATCATTCCCCTAACCTCATATTTCTTTTCCTCTTCTCCACTTATTTGACTATTTGGTAAGTCACATTTCTATATTTAACTGAGTGTGTATGTATGTGTGTGTGTATGTGTGTGTGTGTGTGTGTGTGTGTGTGTGTGTGTGTGTGTGTGTATTCTACCCTCTTTGAACCAACCTTGATGAAAGTGGGGTTCAAATATTGCATGCATACTTCCATTTTCCCATCCATTGTAAAAGTTCTTCCTTGTGTGCAACTTTCATGTAAGAAAAATTTACCCATTCTACCTCTTTCTTCCCCCTTCTCCAAGTGCATTCCTCTTTCTCACCTCAACATTTTTTTGAGGGTCATTCCAAATCAACTCACACTGTGCCATTTGTCTATGTAGACTCCTTCTAACTGCCTTAATGATAAAATTCTTAGGAGTTATAGATACCATCTTCCCATAAAGGAATATAAACAGTTTAACCTTATTGAATTCCTTATGATTTCTATTCCATACTTATCATTTTATGCTTCTCTTGAGTCTTACGTTGGAAAGTCAAATCTGTTCAGTGCTAGTCTTTTCATAAGGCTTGTGTGAAAGTCCTATATTTCATTAACTTTCTATTGCCCCACAAAGTATTACATTCATTTAAAAAATAATCTTTAATTTATGTTTTAGTAAGAACCATAAGTTAGAAGGGCAAGGGCTAGGCAAACAGGGTTAAGTGACTTTCCCACAGTCAAACACAGTTTAGAAGTATCTGAGGCCATATTTGAACCCCAAGTTCTCCTCACTTTGGGCCTGGCTCTCTATCCACTGAGTGACCTTACTGTTCCTTACATTCAGTTTTACTGGGTAAATTACTCTTTGTTATACTACTAGCTCCTTTGCCTTTTTGAATATCATATTCCAAGCCCTCCTCTTCTTTAATGTGAAAGTCACTAATTTTTTTGTGATCCTCCCTTTGATTTCATAATTTTTGAATTGTTTCTTTATGGCTGCTTGTAATATCTCTCCTTACCTAGGAGGTCTAGAATTTAACTATAATATTCCTAGGGAATTTTCAGTGGATTCTTTCATTTCCTATTTTATCTTCTTGATCCAATATATAAGTGCAGTTTTACTTGACAAGTTCTTGAAGTATGATGTCTAGGCTCTTTCTTTGATTATGACTTTCAGGCAGTCCAATAATTATAAAATGTTCTCTTCTTGATTTATTTTCCAGGTAAGTTGTTTTTTCCAATGAGATATTTCACATTTCCCCCTCTTTTTCCATTCTTTTGATGTTGTTTTATTGTATCTTGAAGTCACATGGAGCCATTAACTTCCAATGGTAATTTTTAAGAAATTATTATCTTCAGTGAATGATTGTACCTCTTTTTTTCTCCATTTGGCCAATTCTATTTTTAAAGGAATTCTTTTTTTTTTTTAACATTTATTAATATTCATTTTTAACATGGTTACATGATTCATGCTCCACCTTTCCCCCTCAACCCCCGCCCCCGCACCCCCCCCCCCATCCTTGGCCGATGCGCGTTTCCACTAGTTTTGTCATGTGTCCTTGAACAAGACCAATTTCCAAAT
>NC_058130.1:473096863-473180587 GCF_016433145.1 Gracilinanus agilis | reverse complement strand
CTCTCTCTCTCTCTCTCTCTCTCTCTCTCTCTCTCTCTCTCTTTCTCTCTCTCTCTCTTTCTCTCTCTCTCTCTTTCTCAACCTCTCGTACTCTTCTGGCTAGAGAGTGGAACCTGAGGGATCCCTGTCACTGGTGAGCTTCATTCCATCAGAACATCACATAGGGTGGTAGGCTAGGCAACTCCATACCTCTTTCCTAAATTTTCCTCTCTTTACTATCATTAATTTGATTAAATTAAATTGTGAAAGCTACTAACAGCCTCATAATTCAATTTTAACTATTACATAAGTTTATGTCTTGGTCTTCATTGACACCATAATAACTTTTTATCATCAAGTTCTTTTAAAATATTTTGCTCATTTTCCCATCCCATTTCTTCACTTTGAATTTTATATTAAGGTTGGGCTCTGCTAATCTGGGACTAGAGAGGCTCTGTACCAAACTTCATGCTTTTTCATGCTATAGTTTTCAGAATTAGTTCTGGATATCTGCAACTTTTGCTTTTTGGTGATTCCAAGGTGATATTATCCTGGGAGAGGTACAGTCACTGCTCTCCTGGTCTGTGCTCTGGTCTTTACCCAGGAATAGTCCTTGTTATTCATATACACAGGTACCAGTACTCCTCTTGGCCCTGGAACTGTGACCAGGATCTCTGCTCCCTTGGGACTAATGACAAGTTCTCATTTCTACCTGGGAATGGTGACTCAAAACTGTTTATGAATAATAGAGTTGCCAATCCCAGTACCAGAAAAGTAATCACTTTCTAACCAGTTGCTTGACTCCCTTACTATCTCCAGACTAAGTTTAACTGAAAATGTTGTTGCTTTTGTTGTCACAATCACCTCCAAGGCTACAACTGGTACTCTTGCCACCCATCAGTTCTGTACCTACCTTGGTTTTATAGTCCTCTCCTGCAGACCTTTTAAATTGTTTTTGCCTCGATAAATGTCTCTTGACTTTTTGTAGGCTTTACTGTTCCCAAATTTAATTTGGGATGTTATTTTAAAGTTCTTTGAAAGGGAATGTTGAGATAATTCTATTGATTCCCAGCCTGTGCACCATCTTGGCTCCCCAGTCCTCCATTTCATTTAAAATTACTTTCTAATTACACTAAATTTATCTTGCATATATATAGTTATTTGCATATTTTCTCTTTCATTAGAATGTGATCTTCTTTTCTTTTTTGTATTCTTAACACTCCTGTAAGGCCTGGCACATGCTAAGTGGTTAATAAATCTTAGTTGGCTGCTTGACTCTTTGTTATCCTTGAATACATTTGCAGAAATGCCAATATAATCACCAGCTCCTTGCTTCAGCTGGTCTCTGCAGCAGCAGGAGGAACAACTAAGGGAACCCTTCCCTATACTGTATCCCACATTCCTGTGCTGTGTTCTGTCTTCCAACAGTGTCTGATGCTCTACCTATCCTGGAATATGTTCACATGTGAGATGTAAGCAAAGAGGAATTTGAATAGAGGAGAGGGGGAGATGATCCTTGAAAATAAAAACCTTTTTCTGTGATAGGAGGAGGTAACAATCATACTCATTAAACCTCTAGGTTGGAGTGAGTTAAAATAAGAAAAAATGTCCTGTTTTTGGAGTTTCTTCTTTGTTGTGATTTTCTTAGCTGGCTTAGTTTTTGCATTTGAAATGTTGCCTGTTTTGTATTTCCAGCTGCATCTGGAGGCTGCTGAGATGCTTGGTATAGGCAGTAAAAGTGAATCACCACCAATTCTGGTACTAAGAAAAATTAGAATATTAGATATGGATGATTAAGGCAAGAAAATGCTACTTTTTCTGGGAAAGTACCAAGAAAATACAACTCATGAATACAAAACTATCTTCACCATTAGGCCCAAATCACTTCTAATCGCTTCTTTCTCTGCCTCACCTCAACTCTGTTGTAGCTCAGGAAGGCAAGAAGGCAGGTAATTGGAAGTCTTTTGAGAAGGATCTACAGTCCAGGAATGATGAGGCCTCATTAGCAGACAAAATCATGGCAAATGGAGACTGGAACTTGGATAAGAAGAAGAAAAGCTGAATTACTAGGAAGCTATTTACTTAGTGGGAAATGGAATGGTCAGCATATACAGAGAGTAAATAGAATAGAATCTCCTTGAGTGAGCTTTTTCCTTTCATTCATTCATTCATTCATTCATTTATTTATTCATTTATTCATTCATTCATTCATTCATTTATTTACTTATTCACTTATTTATTTATTTATTTGTTCATTCATTAATTCATTTTTTATTTTCTTATTCGTTTATTTACTTATTTAGTATATTCAGATTAGCAGTGTACCTTGAACACAGTGAGTGTTTGTCGAAAGGAGTTTAATTGAGAGAATTAGAGGACTCAGAGCACAGCAGGATGCTGATGAGTTTGAAACTATTGGATTGAACTGCTCATCTGATCAGGTAAACCGTATTTTGAGTTGATCAAGTCCATTTCATTGTGTAGCTCTCTGCCTTATAGCACAGGTGAATTCTCCCTTTGGCTATTTTTCAGGATTTGACACATGAACCAAGATGACTATTGAAATGGGTTTTGGTTTCAAATCATGGTTTCAGATACTTAAGCAGAATTCAGATAGGCAATGATATGATAATCTTTGATATCAATTTTTGTGTGTGTTTAAGACTGATTTTTAACTGCTATCATTATTATTGTTATCAAATGGTTATTATGGATACTATTAAATTATGACATTAGATTTGAAAAATTTTTTTCTATCTATTGTATACAACTCAATTCATAGAATTTTTATTAATTTCCCTATTTTTTCAATTTCAGTCCTTTATCAGAGAAACTGATATTTTTTTTATAGTTAACTGTTTGCCCCTCTAATTTTTAATTGCATTGATTTTGTTTATGTAAAAGTTTTTCAATTTTATGCAGTCAAAATCATCATATCTCCTGCTTTCTCTCTCTTATTGGCTCAAAAGCTCATTTCATCTCCATAGTTGTAAAAGAAGTGCCTGCCTATTACTTCTCTGATTTGTTTTTTTTTTTTTAAGTGACCTTTTATATCTAGGTAATGTATCCATTTGTTTTCTAAATATAATTTCTACCATATTCATTTCCAGTTTTCTCAGAAGGTTTTGTTTAATAGTCAATCCTAATAGTTGGGAGTTTTTGGATTTATTGAACAATTATGCTTTATATTTAATTGCTTCTGGATATTGTGTATCTAATCTTTTCTACCCATCTTTTATTTTTTATTATTTGTACTGTAATAGTTTGAAGATTATTCTTTTGTCATTCAGATAATAATAATGACAATAGTAACTGACATTTATATGACACTACGTGACAGTTATTGTGCTAAATGCTTTACAAATATTATCTCATTTAATTCTCACAACATCTCTGGAGGTAGGTTCTATTATTACCCCATTTTATGGATAAGGAAATTGAGTCAGAGTCCAGGGTCAAACAGCTAGTAAATATCTGAGGTTATATTTGAACACAGTTCTTACCCGCCTGGTACTCTATGCATTGTACCAACTAGATTTAGATTTTATAGTGATAAATCTTTTTCTTATTCAATTAAAAACAAATAATTCTGCTTGAGATTTTTGACTTTTTGGTCCTCTAGATGAATTTTGTCATTTTTTATCATTATAAAGTTACTTTTTTTGTGATTTGATTGGTATGGCCTGAAAAAGTAAATTAATTTATGTGGTATCATGATTTTTATTATATTGGCCTGGCCCAAACATGATTTGTATCTCTCCAGTTATTTGTGTCAATTTCTATAAAGTAATTTGCAGTTTTATTCATATAATTCTGAAATAGTTTGGGTATATAGATTTCTATATATTTTATAGATTCTGCCATTATTTTGAATGGATTTTTTCTTCCTATTTTCCTGTTAGATTTTGTTCATAATATACAGAAAGACTAATGATTTATGTGGGCTTTTTCTTCCTGGTATTTTTCTGAAGTTATTAATCATTTTGAATTTTTTAGTTGATTTTTAAGGATTCTTTAAATAGAGCGCCCTCTCATCTGTGAAAAGTGATCCATTTCTTTCCTCCTTGCTTGTGCTTATTTTTTCTCAATTTCTTTTTCTTGTTTATTACCTTAGATAGCATTTCAAGAATTATATAGAACAATGATGGTAATAATGAACATTGTTCTTTATCTTTCATCTTATTAGAAGTGTCTAGCATTTCTATACTATGGATAATGCTGGCTCTTGAGTTTGGATATTTATCATGTCAAGAAAGGCCCATTGATTACTATGCTTTTTAATGTTTTCAGCAGAAATGGGTACTTTCATAAAAAGCTTTTCTGTATCTCTTGATAATGCAGTGTATTTTTTCATTTTTTGACATTAATATGATCTATTAAGGCAACTAGAATTTATTAAGAATCTATTAAGTGCCAAGCACTATCCTAAGATGCTAAAAGTTAGAGACAAAGAAAGGCAAACAACAAATAACAACAGGAAACAATAAATAGACTTAATAAATAGACTGCAGAACAGTTAATGATCTCAAGGAGCTCAGAGTAATATTGTGTTTATTGCTTCTTTGATATTGACTCATGATGGAATTTCTGGTTAAAAACTCTTACTATATAATCACCTCAGTAACTTAAATATATTTCTATAGTCTTTGGTTAATATTTTGTTTGATGTTTTTTTGCACCGAACTTTATTAAGGATTTTTGTCTAGAGTTTTTTTTTTCTTTACTGTGTGGTAGTGGTTTAGGAAGTAAGACTTTTTTTTTTAAATAGGCAAAATTTGTAGGATCCTTACTTTACCCACAGTTTGTATATTATTGAAATTAATTATTGCTTGAAAATGCAGAAAATTTACAAAATTATTGCTAGAAAATTGCTTATAAATTCTTTTGATACTGTTTTTATTAGAAATTAGTTTATGGCATGTTCCATTTCTTTTTCTGAGATTAGATTATTTCAATTGTCTTTTTATGTTAACCTGGATATTTTATAGTTTTGAAAAATTCATGTGCATTATTTAAGATATGAATTTTATTGCCATACAATTATGCAGAAGAGTTTCTAACATTTTCTTCAGTACTTCATTTGTTACTATTTCTACTTTTAACTCTATATTATTTATTAATTATTATTTATTAATTTTTTTATTTTGAGGCAGCTAGGTGATACAGTGGAGCCAGGGAAGACCTGAGTTTATATCTGTTCCTTGACACTTATTTGCTATATATCTCCGGGTAAGTCAACCTTTTTGCCTTATTTTCCTCCTCTGTAAAGTGGGCATAATAATAACAGCTAACTTGGAGGGTTATTGTGAGGACCAAATGATTTAATATTTGTAATGCGCTTAACACAGTGCCTGGCCCATAGTAGGTATTATATTAATGTTGATTTGCTTCCCTTCCCTAAACTGATTATTTGATTTTTCATTTAAAAAATCAGACTAGCTAACAATTTATATTATATATATTTTCAAAGTCTTCTAGTTTTATTCATTTTTTGTGAATTTAATATTTATTATTTATTTTGGGTATTGGTCATTATTTAATTGGTTTCCCTTTATATGTCTTTTTTTTTTTTTTAAACCCTTGTACTTTGGTGTATTGTCTCATAGGTGGAAGAGTGGTAAGGGTGGGCAATGGGGGTCAAGTGACTTGCCCAGGGTCAAACAGCTGGGAAGGGCTGAGGCCGGGTTTGAACTTAGGACCTCCTGTCTCTAGGCCTGACTCTCACTCCACTGAGCTACCCAGCTGCCCCCTTTTTATGTCTTTTTTAGAATCTTTCCCTCTTTCTCTCCGCTCTTGCTTTCTTGCTCACTTTCTTTGTGATTTGTATCAATAAAAGGAATTCTCAAGAAATTAAATAAACAATCTTTTTTGAGCACCTGCTATGTGCCAGGGACTGTTAAGCTCAAAAAAGACAAGTACAAAAATGGAAACAATCCGTATTCACTGAAAGTTTACTTCCTAATGTGGAAGACACTAAGAACATATAAAATACGTATGGGTATATATAATTAAAATACAAAGCGAATAAATAAACTTATCCAGAGTAGTTAATATGGTATCTTTGGAAGGAGAAAACTAGCACTTGGGGGAATTGAGGTCATTGACATATCTAGATATTGGTTTCAAGAAGGTGTTTATTATCCTTTTATTGAGCTTTACATATCTGAGTAATTTGATGAATAGAGACTGTTTTCTACTGTGCACCAGTTAACACTACAGCTAGTCTATAGAAAGATCCTGAGGGTATGGAGGCAGACATTTTTGAAGATAAAACTGTTATGACCTCAAATTTGACAGGTTATACAAGAAGACTAGTTAATTATTAGAACTTCTCACAAGCAAACAAAAGGCACATGAAATGCTTCCAGACCAGAGAACTTGGAATCTGGAGCAGTTGTTCATCTGTTCTCCCACTTGGGACTGACTTTGGGAGCATGCTCCAGGAGGTGCACGGGGGCTGGATAGTAGAATTTCAGTAGTTTAACTGCTGTATATGATAATATCAATCAGTAAACATTTATTAAGTGCCTGCTATGTTCCAGCTAAGGGCTGAGGAGACAAAAAAAAAAAAAAGATAAAAGACTGTCCTTGCCCTCAAGGAGTTTACAATCTAAATAAGGAGACAACATGCAAACAAAGAAAGAAAGGTATATATAAAATAAATAGGAAATAATTATTGCATGGGTAATAGAATAATAAAAAAAAAGGGTTGGGAAAGGCTTCTACTAAAATATATGGGTTTTGTGGCACCAATAAAGAGCATTGCGCTATTAATGAGGCTTCAGAAGGGAACTTTGTTTTCTTTAAGGAGTTATAGAATTTCAGAACTAGAAAGTTCCTAGGGGACCATTTTCTGTAATATCAGTATTTTAGAGGATCAAATGTAACTCAGGTAGGTTCTCTGGATTGCAGGATCATAGGCTTAGAGGCAGAATATATCAAGAATCATCTCGGTTGACCTTTCATTTTATAAATGAGAATGTTGAAACTCTAATGGACTTATCCAGAATGCATAGTTATAAGTGGAAGAAGCAGGATTTGAACACAAGTCTTTCTGATTCTAAGTTAGCACTCTGTCTACTCTACTATTTTGTCAAGTTAATGACTTGCCCCAAATCACAGAACTACGTTGTGATAGAGCTGGTCATAGAATGAAGGTCAGAGACTTTCCATTTTGTTCCACTGAAGAGTAAATCTGACTTGCAAGGGACTTGTAGGAGGAGTGGGTAAAGTGAAGAGAGCTTTTGGACTGGGAAATACTCACATGAAGTACTGAGCAAGATGTACAGTATGAAAACACCGAGATGCAAGATGGGGAGGGCTTTCATAGAATGAAATATCTGAACGTGTTTTCCACAGTGTTAGAAATTCTCTTTTGACGGAGGTCTTCAAGATAGGATCATATTGTTGTTGTTCGGTTGTGTCTGACTCCTCACAATCTCATTTGGGTTTTTCTTGGCAAAGATACTACAGTGGTTTTCCATTTCCTTCTCAAGCTAATTTTATAGATGAAGAAACTGAGGAATGCAAGATTAAGTGACTCACGAAGGGTCACACAGAGCATGTCTGAGGCTGATTTTAATTCAAGAAAATGAGTCTTCCTGATTCCAAGTCTGGCACTCTATCCACTGTACTACCTAGCTGCCCCCAAGATAAGATTATAGGGATATATTAAAGGGATAGACTAGGTATAAATAAGGGAGGCAACATGACATCATGGAGAGTACTAGACCTGAAAGAAAGCAACCTTCAAATTTCAACTGTGACATTTAGTAATCTTGGGCAAATTGCTTAATTTATTCTAAACCTTAGTTTCTTCATTTTTAACATGGGGACAGTAATATTTTCATTTTCTGCCTCATAGGATAATTATGAATATAATAAATATTGGGTTGAACTCTTTCCAGTTAAATAATGCTGATACCCACAAATCAACTAGGGGTACTCTTGGCACATTAGTACATATCCTCAAACCTGGAGAACTTTGTGATGATTTGGGAAGCCCTTTTTAGCTTCCCCAATGCCTTATAACTAAATAGTTTCAGGAAAGTCTATATGACATGCTTCTTAGACAAAATAAAAATTATTACTTTTATGAGGATCTAGCCCTACAGTAACAGAGCTATTTGACATGGAGATTTTATTCATCTCCAAATAAATGGTTCAACAAGTTTAATAAATAAACATTTTATGAAACTCTCATAGGATACTATATAATATATGTAAAGACCTGTCCCAACCCAAAGAAAATTGGAAAAATGAAACAAAAAACAACTAAAATAGAATAACAAAAACAAAAAGACAAAAAGAGAAAATAATACCTTCTTGTCTCATAGGGAAAATATTGGTCTCAAATGACTTCCCAGAGAACTTGGGGCTCTCCCAATGGCATTAAAGATCTCTGGTTGACTGGAAATCACTCCTTTACTTCAGGTGGAAAACCAAATTGTCATGGGTACAAATTCCTCTAGTACACAGCTTCTTAACCTGTTTTACATCATCAACCCTTTGACGGTCTGGCACAGTCTATAGATCTCTTTTTAGACTCATGTTTTTTTTACATGCACAAAACAAAATACATAGGAATATGAAAGAAGACAATTACATTGAAATTTTTAAAAAGAACATTTTTCCCCATCCGAGTTCATGGACCCTCCGAAATATATACCACTTCTTCTTGGTAGGGGAAGGGTCTTTGGGTCCTGGGGTAAGAACCTCTGCCCTAGTGGGTCCCTCCATCACAGAGACAACCCATACATTTCCCCACTGAATTCTTACAAAGCCTTTTGCATTCCAAATGGAGTAATCTCATTCAAGATAAGCAGGCTAACTTAAAAAAAATAATTGAACACATTCAGAAAAATCCCAGAGGTGTTTGGCACTCCCAGAAAGGAAAGTATCTAGATCATTAAGCAAACCATATCCTATGGACCTGAAATCCTTTAGAATCTCAGAAAACCTTTCTGGTTAATGCCACAATAGGGTAAGCAGTCTACATCTGCTCGAAAGGAAAACAAATGGACAAACAAAACAGATATGAATAATGAATCTTCCTCTCCCCCAAGGTGTTGTCATTAGCAGTATTTCTAAAGTCATGAGGCACTCCCTTTAATCAAGAGCCCTCTGAGTGGTACTAGGTGTATTGTGACAAGGCACCACTATCCTAGGAATCCATATCAACTTTCACACTCACAATAACACACTGTAATACAACCAGATATGGGTACCCAAGTATTGAATCACACAAAAGATATCTCAAGCCAACTGTTTTGACTTGTAAAGGTAACACCAGAAAATTACTGTTTAATTACAAACCAAAAACAAAAGAAAAACATTCACTACCAAATGCCTATGATACCAGAAGATCCAAGATAAAAATTCTGGAGGAGTCCTACGTTGTAGTGTCATTTTGGCTATCTGACCCCTTCCTTGTAGTTAGGTTCTCTTATGATACAGCTATCCAAGGTTCAAGGCATTTTTTTTTTTGAATCAGTGGATAGAATGCTTGGTCTAGAGTCATGAAGAATTCAAATCAGTCCTCAGACACTTACTAGCTGTGTGACCCTCGGAAAATCTTTTAACTCCACTTCAGTTCCACATCTATAAAATGAGCTAGAGAAGTAAATGGCAAACCGCTCCAGTATCTTTGCCAAGAAAACCCCAAATGGGGTCATGAAGAGTTGGATGTTACTGAAATGACTGAACAACAATCATGAAAATAATAGCACTCGAGCTATTATTTACATTTACAGAGGACACGATTACCTGAAAGCAAAAATGTTTACTACATTAACATAGTAAAAATATTGACAGTAGAACATTTCCCCCACCCCCTTAACTTAGAGCACACTCTCCTGCAAACACACAATGAATGAGGAGAATGAATAGAGATTTTACAGAAAGAGATTTCCACTCCTTTTTCTAGATTAAGTCATCTGGAACACTGGGTGCTTTCAATCTGTGCCTGAAAGTTTTGCAGAGCAGAGCACATTTAGTTTGAGATCAGTTGGTGGAAAGGATTCTCCTTATAGGTACTAAACTATGTGCAAAATGGCAGATACTATAGTATCCTCACGGAAAGATAAGAGCAAATGGACAACTCATGCTTCTAAAGCTGTAGGGGTGCTTCTTCTGATGCATACTTATGATGTTCTCATGCTGTTTCTGGATGGATGAGATATGTTGCCTAGATGAGTTACTCAGCCAGGTTCAGTGATGTTGCTTCTTCATTTGGTCTTTGTTTCTATAAACTTTTATAAGCTGAAATTCTTGATTTTGGAATTGCCAGGCTCTTTTAGAAGGAACCAGAGCCTTTGCCTTAGGACAAAATTAGAGTCTTCCTATATCTGCCCCCAAGAGTCTCAGCCCAGAGGGCTCATCTCCACAGGAGCTGGTTTCCTAATCTAGTCCCCAAGTTCTGCATCCTCAAAATTTATTTTCAGACTGGGATCCTGTACTCTTGTAGGGTATATAGGAAGGGGAAGGAGATGCACATCTCTCAGTCTTTTCCTTACCTTTTTATATGTAGATATGTCCATTGGAGTTCTAAAAGGAACATATTCTCCCAATGAGATCAGGAGTGAAGAAAGAATTACCATTATCATCACTACTGTTCAATATTGTACTAGAAATGCTAGCTGGAGCAATAAGAGAAGAAGAAACTGAAGGAATTAGAATAGGCATTAAGGAAATAAAGCTATCACTCTTTGTAGATGATATGATAGTATTCTTAGAGAATCAGCCAAAATACTAATCAAAATAATTAACAACTTCAGCAAAGTTGTAGGATATAAAATAAAACCACCTAACTCATCAGAATTTCTTTATAATACCAATAAAGTCCAATAGTAAGAGATAGAAAGAGGAATTCCATTTAAAGTAACTGTTGGCAATATAGAATACCTAAGAGACTACCTGCTAGATAAACCCAGAAACTATATGAATACAATTATGAAATACTTTTCCCCCAAATAAAGTTAGACCTAAACAATTGGGAAAACATTAATTGCTCATGGATAGGCTGAGTCAATATAATAAAAATAACAATTAAACCTAAATTAATTTACCTATTTAGTGCCATACCAAACTACCTAAAATTGTTTCATAGAGCTAGAAAAAATATAAATAAATTTTATATGGTAAAACAAAAAGCCAAGAATATCAAAGGAATTAATGGAAAAAATATGAAGGAAGGTGGCTTAGCTGTAGCAGATCTCAAACTGCATTTAATAAAGGAGCAACCACCAAAACAATCTGATACTAGCTAAGAAATAGAATAGTGGATCAATGAAATAGATTAGGCACTCAATATGCAGTAGTAAATGATCATAATAATCTAGTGTTTGACAAAACTAAAGATCCAAGCTTTTGGAAGAACTCACTATTTGACAAAACTTCTGGGGAAACTGGAAAATAGTTTTGCAGAAACTAGACACAGACCATTACTAATGGTGGAGGTGTTAAATTTATTTTAGTTTCTTATGGGTCTCTATTCCTCTACTTTTTTTTACCCCTTTCCTCTTTCTCATTTTCTTTTTTCTTTTACTTTCTTCTCTCCCATTATTTCCCCTATCTCTCTGTTTCCATTGATTTCTCTCTACCTCTCTTAATCTTTTCCTCCTTCTTCCCTCTTCTCTCTTCCTCTCCTCCTGTCCTCTCTTCTCTCTCTGCTAAACAATTCCACTCTCTTCTTGCACTCCTCAGTCCAGATTAAGTTATCTGGAACACTGGGTGCTTCCAATATAGGCTTGAATGTTTTGTTTGTGAAGCAGAGCATAGAGGCTTTAGATTGGGACCAGCTGGTGGGAGTGTTTCTCCTTATATGTGCTAAGTGACGTGCACAATGGCAGATGGTATGGTGTCTTCATATGGGGAGCTAAAATAGGGCTCTAGAGAGGTCTGCCTCTCATACTGTTCCTTTTATTTTCATCAATGGCTTTGCTGCTTGGCTCCGAAGGCACAATTCAAACTTGATCTTGAATTCTTCATACTATTTATTAATCAAAGTAAGTAGCTATGACCAGAGAAGAGAGAATCCATAAACTTTGGCATGGTCCATCTTGCTGTTGCTCATGGTGGTTGGATATTTCAGTGGGGATATGAGAAACTGAGAAGCCTGGAGTTGATTCTGAAAATAGTATTGTTTCTTTTGTATAGTTTGACTGTAATTTATTTGGTTCACCCACAAACACACAAAACCAAAGCCTCTGAGTTATGGTTTTGTATAGGGGGGTCTGGGTGCCAAGATATGGGATTTGGAATCCATCTTAGTCAATGACTCCCTGTGTCTTATTAATGTTGTTGTTTTTTTGAGTAGAGACATTATATGTTAAAGTGTTTTTAATGCCTCATATGAAAGATAATTTAAAAAAAATTCACATCTAATTGCTTCAGAAATGTCAGTCCTGTTTCCCTAATTTGGTTATAAATTCCTTATAATCTGGGACCTTGTCTGAGACTTCTTTTGTTTTTAATTAAATAAACAGAGATAGAGCATTGATTAAGCAAAGTGTGTCAGGCACTTTGCTAAGTATTAGAGATACAAGCAAGCAAAACAATCCTTTTCCTGAAGGAGCTTACATTCTAATAGGAGAAGATAATATAGAAATGGGTTTTGGGAGGGGGTGCCAGCCCTTTGCATTTGGCATTATGATTCTGAGCTGGTGGTTGTGGAGTGTGATAGACACTTAGTTCAGATAATAGAATCAAATATAGGAGGATCTCTAGAAGAAATTGAGGATGTTTATCCTGGAGAAGAGCAAACTGTGGGGGCAGGTGATTGCTGACTAAAAGTATTGGAAAATTTGGCAAGTGAAATAGGGATTAAAGACTTAAACTGCTTGGGTCCAGAGGGTACATCTAGAAGCAATGAACAGAGTCTACAGGAGGCAGACCAACAGCCTTGATACTAAGGAAAGATTTCCTAAGAATTCAGATAGTTCCAAAGTGAGGGAGTAAATTTCTTCAAACCAAGGGTCTTCAATTCTATGCTGGATAATAACTGGGGAAGGATATTGTTGAAGGAATTACTTATATGACAGCATAGACTGGTTAACTTCTGAAGTTCTTTCGTATGCTGTGATTCTATTCCATTCAACATGAAGTGATTAAGTGTTTGTGTCTATTATATACAAAGACCAAAATCAAATGATCTGTGCCCTCAAGTAGTTTACACTCTACTGGTGTGAAAAAACATGTATACATATAAATAAGTATAAAATCTATAGTGAGTCAGTTAGGTGGCTCAGTAGATTGAACCAGCCCTGGAGATGGTATGTCCTGGGTTCAAATGTAGCCTCAGACACTTCCTAGATGTGTGAGCCTGGGCAAGTCACTTAACCCCCTTTGCCTAGTCCTTATTGCTCTTCTGCCTTGGAACCAATATATACCATTGATTCCAAGATGAAAGATAAGGCTCTATCTATCTATCTATCTATCTATCTATCTATCTATCTATCTATCCATCTCTACACACACACATATACCCTTAACTTCCATCAAAGTCATATATATGACTTGATTTGACTTGACATATGTAAAGTCAGGTTGAGTCAAGTCAACAGGCATTTATTAAGCATTTACTATATGGCAGACTTTGTACTAAACTCTGTTGATACAAAGAAAGGCAAGAAATATTCCCTATTCTCAAGGATCTGAGGAAAATTAATGTTGAATTGCATTATTTATTAATAATATTTCTATGTGGAACCTTTCTTAAACTTCAAGTTTTGAAAGTCAGGCTGATCCCAAGCTAAAGTAATTTGTTAGCAGGACTCAAGGTGTCTAACTGGACTGGACCTTTTGCCTTTGAAAGGATAAAGGTCCTTTATCTATAAACAAGAGCATCTTTCTATAGGCATTTGAAAGCAGGGCTGATGCTGGATGAACTTTCACTCACTTAAAGAATAGCTTGTCTTCATTTCTTGTGATAAAGTAGCAGAGGGTGGAGTTAAGGTCACCAAATCTACCTCCTCTTTCAAAATATCCACCAATTGAGACTGCCAGGGGAGGTCTAAAGGACAAACTTTGAAGTGAGTCAGAAAGAGGACACAATTCCATTTAAAAAAAAAAAGAGTCAGGGCTTACTGATCACCTCTTGTAAGAAGCAGATATGAAGGATCCATCTTTTATTAATACGTTGTATACCTCTGTTAATAACTCATTATTCTTAGGGAAATGGCTTTATTATTTATTGGTAGAGATCTCATATGTAAAGAACTTTGTCAAATTCATAAGAATATGAACCATTCTCCATTTGATCAATGGTCAAAAGACACGAGTTTGTTTTACATCTTTTTTTGATATTGTTCTTTCTGTTTATGTTGAATCAGTACCTGCAATAGTAAATCAAGTGCATACTTCTATACCACTCTGATTCCTTTTTGTTTGTTTATTTTTTAAAAGTGAGAGCTCTGGGGGCAGCTGGGTAGCTCAGTGGAGTGAGAGTCAGGCCTAGAGACAGGAGGTCCTGGGTTTGGGCCCGACCTCAGCCACTTCCCAGCTGTGTGACCCTGGGCAAGTCACTTGACCCCCATTGCTCACGCTTACCAATCTTCCACCTATGAGACAATACACCGAAGTACAAGGGTTTAAAAAAAAAAAAGTGAGAGCTTTATTTATTTAAATTCAACAATATTTATTTTCATGTCCACTTCCTTCTGCTGCTGACCAATTGAGAAAGCAAGAAAAAATAAAATATTTTTACATGTATGGAAACTTTTGCTTTTTTTCTTTAATCTTTAGGCAGCATAGTCTTAGTAGTGGTATTGCTGCATCAGAGGGTATGCCTAGTTTAGCATTTTCAGGGGGAATAGTTTCAAATTTCTTTCCAGAACAGCTGGTCAGTTCATAGTTCCACCAACAATCCCATCCTGATTTCAAGAGTTGACAACATTTTACTTTAAGGAGACATCTGAATTGGTTTAAAAATCCAGAAAGGACATCAAGTGAAGCTTGATCTTCTCAGGAAGCCTCCAGACATTGTTATCTCCAAGGGAATGGTTTAATGGCTGTGGTTTTAACTTCCTTCACACAGTCAGTGCCAGCAGGGACTAGTTGGTAGAGAAATGGAAATCCCTGAAAAGGGTAACTTTATTCTGCTAAAATGCAAACCTAACCTTGGGAGCAGCTGAACCAAAGGTTATGCGACAGGCCAGAAGGACCATTGTGGACCTGGTTTTCTAATTCCATTTTACGGTAGCTTCTGTACCCTCCCCCTTTACTTCCCTTAAATAAAATTTTAGCAGCAGCATTCTCAGTCTGTCTTCTGGCCTAAAGAGAAATGCTGAATTGCCTGGCTTGGAGGCCTAACAAGTTAAAAAGCACAACTTCCTTGACCAGGATGTATAAAAGAACAAGCATCTTCATTATTTACATTACTGTACTGACACTCTCCAGGCCTGTTCTGCCTGGGAAATAAGAAGCTGAAAGCCCTTAATTAAACAACTTCCCCCTTCCCTCTCTTCTTGGGCTGCCTGACAGAAAACAGCAACAATAGGTCATTACAGTTCTGTCATGCTGGCAAGCTAGTGAGGGTGCAAGATGGATCTCTCCTCTGTTTGATATACATTTTGGTGCAGCATTCATGGTTCCCAGGCCAGGTGGAAGGCTTGGAAGGGCTTCTGAGATGACAGGGAGGGGAAAGGAAAAAGAGGGTCTTTCATCCTTTTTCTTTTTTAATCTATAAATAGTCTTAGCTAAGGTGTTCTCTTCAGGGGTATCCCCCTCTACTGGAGAACAAGAGTCAAGTTAGAAACACAGTCATCTTTGAAATCTGCCTTGATGGCCCATCCCTGATGTCACTGGCACGAGGGCTTCCTCCATTGACATTGGCCAAGATCCTGCTAGGTCATTATTCTGGACGGTTCTGCCCATGTTTCTCCAGCAATACTAGCTAGCATATATACAGTGACTTAAGGCTTGCAAAGCACTTTAAATGTTATCTCAAAGTAGGTGCTATTCTTATCTCCATTTTATATATGAGGAAACTGATGCTCACAGAGGTTGTGACTTGCTGATGGTCACACATTATTAAATATCCAAGGCAGGCTTTGAATTCAAGCCTCCCTGATTCAAAGTCCAACACTATATCCATAGCATCACCCTAGATCAAAGATTCACGGCACTTGGAGATCATCTAGTCCAAGCCCTTTACAGATAAGTAAAATGGACTAGAGAGGATAACCAACCTTCCAAAGGTGCTGCTATGGAAAGAGCTCTGGGTCGGGAGACAGAGGTTCAGTTTTGCTAACTACCAACTCTGTCAGGACGTGCAAATCACTCACTCTCTCTGGGACTCAGTTTATTTGACTGTAAGATGAAGGGGGTTAGACCAGATGGCTCTTGAATTCCCTTCTAATTCTAGGGCTCTGATATTCTGGCTAGGACATGGAAGAGGTGGGATTCAAACTTGGGTCCTCTGGCTCTACCTTCAATACTATTTTTGTCCTGGAAGACCATTCTCGTGTCTGTTTAGCATTTTGGAAGTACTGGTGTACTATTCGGGCGATTCATCTTCAATGTTTTGTGAATTTACAGGTGGTCAAAGAGTCATCATGGAATTCTCCCTCTTTGATTTCAAATCCCAGAAGAGTGGCCTGAGTTACAAGGCAACTCTAACTCTAGGGAATATTGGTAAGCTAAGGAACAACTAGATAGCACAGCAGATAGAGTGCCAGGCCTGGAATTGGGAGGGTTTGGGTTCAAATCTAGCCCCAGACACTTCTTAGCTGTGTGACTCTGGGCAAGTCACTTAACCCTGATCGCCTAGCCCTTACAACTCTTCTGCCTTAGAACTGATACTAAGACAGAAGGTAAGGACTAAAAAAAAAAAAGAAAGAAAGAAAAAGAGAAGATATGGCAAGCTGAAACATTCAAGCAAAGTCTATCTTTTACTACATGCCAAAGCTTCCTTTTTTGGCATATTTGAATTGCTTCACATTGGCCTTCTGCTATAAACTGCTGCAGATATAATGACAAAAGAGGCAACGAAATGAAGATGAAGTGTTCCATAAATAATTGTGGAATGAACAGATGAAAGACTGCAACCATAATCGAGTGAGAGACAAGTGTTTTCCTACATTTCAGATTGAAGGTTGAGCTTGGACTATGTTATTACTACATTAATTAATATCCTGTTTGCATTTTTGTTGTTAATATTAATCATTTGTTAACTTGCTCAAATGTCTCTTGGCTTTATTACTCTAATATCAGAGTGCCTAACAATTCAATTTAACTAAGCAAATATTATTAAGGACCATTTGTATCCAGAACACTATGCTAAGCTCAGGGGAAAAACAAAACAAAACAAAACAATGTATATCTTGGCCTCTAGGAACTTATGGTCTAATAGAGCAAAAAAAGGGCTTATATAAGCAACTGGAATGCAGGATTGAATGAGGTGGGTAGGCAAAGGAAGAAGGAACGTGGTCTAGGAAAAGAATGCAGTGGAGGAGAGGGTAGATGAGGAAAAGGTTTTATGGAAGAGATACTACTTGGGCTGGTCCTAAAAGGAACACAAAGACTTCAAAAGGAAGGATCTTGTTCTTAGGATGAGGGATAGCCCACATGAATGTGTACTGGTGGAAGAGTGCAGAATGAAGTAGGGAATAGCCAATGATACAGTTTGGCTGGAATGGAGAATGTGTGAAGGGACTAACAGGATAAGGCTAGAGAAGTAGATTCGAACTGTACTGTGAAGCGCCTGAACTATCTTCATGTACTACACATTGTCATAAAGACATGACATTTTAACTTAATGGTTATCTTTCACAATAAATGGATTTGTAAACTTTTTCTCTTTGGATGATACTGTCTTGTCTTTAGCCTTCAGAATATTATATCTTGCCTTTCTACGAACATGGAACATTTATCAAAGTGCTTGCACATTTAATATCTCATTTTATGTCATTTTCCTTTGCTTCCTTTCCTCCCTTACTTCATTATGCCTTCTCTCGCTTTCTTTTCAATTCAATTCATACATTGAAATTCAATTCAGCAACTGCTCACTTGACTACCTACTATGTGCTAGATAAGTGAGATAGAGAGACAAAAATGAAACAAACAGTCCTTTTTTTCTCAAGAAGGTCACATTGTCACTGGGGCAGATGAGTAGAACATGTATAGGGCTTACTATACATGAGCATAATATGTATATTATGGGCAGCTGGGTGGTGCAGTGGTTAGAGTGCCATTCTTGGAGTCAGGAAGTCTCATCTTAATGAGTTCAGATATGGTCTTACTAACTATGTGACCCTAGAGAAGTCACTTAAGCCTGTCTGCCTCAGTTTCTTGTCTGTAAAATGAGCTAGAAAAGGAAATGCAAATCACTCCAGTATCTTTACCAAGAAAATCCCAAGTGGGGTCACAAAGAGTGAGACACAACTGAAAGGACTGAACAAAAATAACAAAAAAATACATGGTAGGACCTTGTTTTTACATGACCAGTATGTTCCAAGATCTTTTGAAAATTGCACATAACAGTGAACCCCATTATTTCATAAGTATTTCTCATACAAACATACTTAGGTATCTTATGACATTTTTAGGCTTATCAGAGCTACCAGAATCACTACTTTTTTACTCTGGAGCCATTATTAGTAACTAAATAACATTAATGAAACAAAGAGAAGCACTGCTCTGACATGGATACGACTTGTTATGAGGGAGAACTAAGAACAAAGATTGATGCAGGAACTAATCTTTGACGTAAAACAATGTAATGATGCACACTAATGCTTCTCAGAGCAAGAAATTGTGTGATTCGGTGAAATTCTGTGAAATTTTACACTGCGTGGGTAGATTTATCTATGGTGTAGATTTATCACACAATGAAAAAATTTTTATTTTACATATTTCTCTGCCCTAATTTTTGATATTCCTAATTGCATATTTCACATGTGTTGAGTTTGAATAAAATAAAGTTTATTTGTATACATTATATATGTCCATATTATATTATACATGTGTATATATCCCATATGCACACAGAAGATAAATGCAAAGTAATTTGGGGAGTGCTGCTGAGCAGTAACAATTGGAGAAATGAGGATAAGTTGTATGTAGGAGGTAGCATTTGAGTTGAAACTTAAAAGGAATTAGAGATTTATTCCAGGAGGCAGAGATGAAGAGAAAGAGCATTCTAAGAATGGATGGGAACAGCCTCTGAAAAGACATGGAAGCAGAAGATGGAATGATGTGTATAAAGAACAATTTCAAATAAAAGGAAGAATGTACAAGAGGTAGTAATGTGAAAGTGAGTTAGAAAGATAGGTTAGAAGCAGACTGAGGGAGAATTCAAATGCCAGACAGAGAGAGGAGTTTGTTTTTTAATCTACCATCAGTGGAGATTCTTGGTTAAAGGAGTGAGGTGGTCATATCTGCACTGATGGTTACCACTTTGTCATCTTTGAGAAGAATACACATAGAGACATTTTCCATTTAGCTGCCTTATACAGAACTAACAGTTAAAAGTTTAAGGAACATGCTATCCTATTTCCTTAATTTCAAGTTTTGTTTAAGTGTTCAGGTTGGATAGTACCATAAAAGATCAGTTTTTCCATCCCCTTGTTTCTAATCAATAGTGACCTCAAAGAATCCCTCAAAGAATTAAAAAAAAGCCTTTTAACAAATATACGTAGTCAAACAAAATAGGTTCTCCTATTGGTTTTGTTCAAAAATGTATGTCTCATTCTTCATTTTGAATCCATCATTTGTCTGTCAAAAGGTGAGTAGCATGCTTCATCATCAGTATTCTAGAATCATAATTGTTCATTGCATTGATCAAAGTTCTAAAGACATTCTCTTTCTTTATTCTCAGACATTTTTCTTTACAATATTATTATATAGATCGTTTTCCTGGTTCTGCTTACTTTGTTCCTCATCAGTTCATATACATTTTCATTTAAAAAATTTTTTTTATGGCACAATGGTATTCCATTACACCAACATATCACAATTTATTTAGTCATTTGCTAATAAAGGGGCACTTCCATTTCTTCACTACCACAAAAAGAGATGCTTTAAATATACTTTGATGTCTTTGGGTATAGGCCCCAGAGTGATATTACTGTGATAAAGGGATGTCCCTGTTCAGTGACTTTGGGAATATAGTTCCAAAATGTCTGGAGTAATTTACAGTGCTCCAACAGTGCATTAGAGTATCTGTTTTTCCCACATCCCCTCTAAGAGTTTTTGCTGTTGCTATCTTTGTTGGTATGTTGGGTATGAAGTGGATGACAGAATTTCTTTAATTTGCATTTCTCTAACGATTTGGAACATTTTAAAATTATTAACACGATTTATTCCCAAGTTTCCCAGCCCTCCTCCCCCTTCCCATATCACAGAAGGCATCATCTTAGAGATAGACATATTCATATAAATTATGTCATTCCTGTTTCAACCTTTTAGTTCACTCTTTGGAGGTAACATTCACAATTAATTTTTCAAGAACCAAATCTGTAACTGTGTATGATCTTTTTTTGATTCTGTACATTTCATTATTCATTATCCCATGTAGTTCTTTCCAAGCTTTATTAAGATTAGCCTGGTCATCATTTCTTATTATACATTAGTATTCCATCACAGTCATATACCACAATTTGTTTAGCCATTCTCTAGTTGATGAGAATTCCTCAATTTCCAGTTCTTTGTCACCACAAAGAGAGCTGATATAACTATTTTGGAATATTAAGTTTTTTTCTCCTTTTACCCAGATGTTTTTGGGAAATAGATGCAGCAATGTCACTTCTGGATAAAATGGTATATACACTTTTATAATTCTCTGGATGTAATTTCAAATTGCTCTCCAAAATGGTTGGATCAGTTTACAACTCCACCAATGGTGTATTAATGTCTCCATTTTCCCAAATCCATTCCAACATTTGTCTTTTTTTCCTTTTGTCATTTTAGGCAGTCTGGCAGGTATGAGGTGATATCTCAGAATTGTTTTGGTTTACATTTCTCTAATTAGTAGTGATTTAGAGCATTTTTTCATATACCTATGCATGGCTTTGATTCCTTCATCTGAAAAATGTCTGTTCATATTTTTGGCCATTTACCAATTGAGGGATGGCTCTTATGCTTATAAATTTGATGGTGTTCTCTCTATATTTAAGATGTGACCTCAATCTGAGAGGTTGTCTATAAAACCCCCACATCTCAATTTTCTTCTTTGATTTGGATCATTTTAAAATGTTTAATGACATGTTGGGTTTCTTTCTTTGAAAAACATTTCTGTTAATATCCTTTGATCTTTTATCTATTGGTGATTGGCTCTTGGAAGAAACACTTCAACCTAAACTTTCTGAGCAAATGACTAGCCAAAGCATCTTACAAGAGTAAGTCTACGCTGCTGTTTCTCTGGAGTGATTTCCCACTCCTTGTGAGCATCAACATAAAACATTCATTTCCCCCATTTGAGTGGCAAGCAGTGATTTTGTGCTGTGTCATACTCTGGTTGTGTGACAGACAGATGTACGTCTAAACCTCTCTCTGTTAATAACTTTACTTTTTAATTGAACTTTTACCCGTCACGGGCTGGAGGGCAGGTTATGTGGCTGGTTCTGAGTTAATTACAACTGCCGTTATTTTTTATTTGCAGTGCCTGAGCAAGCAGTAAAACAGCAAGTTAAGTCACATTTGCTGTGGGACCATGACTCAATTAGGGGTTTTGAATAATAGGCCTGGGTAATTAAGGTTATAGCAACAGCAGCAGTAGGGGCAGCAGCAACATTCAGTTGCCACCCAAATTCATCATCTTCTGAATATCATGCAAAAACTTCAAAATACCCTAAACAATTCTTAACAGGGGCTGCAGGCTTTCATCTTGAAGTTCTCAAATTCTTTATAAAACTTGCTGTTCACTAATTCTAGTCACGGTGATGGAAAGAGGGTCTATCTAGACTGTGAGACTCAAGCCCAGGCATTGGGTTTGTCCACCTGGTGGCATCTTATCCAAATTAAACATCTCATTAACAAAGGAGTAAATAAATAGCCTTTGAGGCATGAATTTTACCAAGTTTGAACAAACCAAGACTGTAAAGTTATAGCAAATTTCCCACTCACTGAATGAGAACAATTATGCCCACTTCAATGATAAGCCAGTTGAAGCATAGCACAGTCAAGTGACTAGGATGAAATCCAACCACAGTTAAAAGGCTCAAGAGGCTCAGCTTCCTGTTTTGGTTCTTAGACTCAACATGTCCCAAGTCTTTGTCTCATCTTGACTTTCACGTTTCTCTTAATGTTATCACCCTTCTCTCAGGGACGCAAACATTAAGCTTCATAGTTATCTTTGGCTATTTCTATCACTGCACCCAATTCTGATCAGTTGCCAAGTACTGTAGTTCTTTTTTCTGAAACGTCTCTTGCATCTGTCAACCTTCTGTCCATTAATCAAGCATTTCCAGTCCCTCTTCACAGGGAGTTTATATTTTTCCCTCTTTACCAATCCCATAACCTGGACTATTATAGTAGCCTCCCACCCATTCTCTCTTATTTTAATCTTCCCTCAATCCAGTCTAGAGTATTGCTGAATTAAATGTCACAGCCTACTTTTATTACATGACTTCTGTTCAAAAACCTTCAATGTCTCCTTTTTGCCTGTTCAACTGAGGTGGCAAAGGCTCCAGCTCTAGGTCTGGAGTCAGACACTTATTAGTGTGATCTTGGGAAAGTCACTTAACTTCAGCCTCAGTTTTTTCAATTGTAAAATGGGAATAATAATAGCACTTACCTCCTAGGGTTGTTTTGAGGATTAAATTAGATACAAATTTTAGAGCACCTAGAGAAGTCGGAGTAAAGACTGGAGTAAATCGTTTCTTCATTTGTAAATGAGAGATTTGAATGAGATGAATTTTAAGGTCCTTTCCAGGACTAAGGCTATAATTTAATTCTTCCAAAGAATATAGGCCAGGGCAATTGTCCCTCTGTGGCCTAAAGGATTCCCTGCTAACCTCATGCTGAAATAACTTCTATAAGCTTAATTAGATTACTTAATGTATAATATTTAAAATGAATTAAGCACTTTAAAAGCCTAAAATTAATTGTTTTTACCCTAAATTTACAAAAGATTGCTTGTAAATAAAATTCTGGGAGATAGAATAATTTTTATTTTTTAATAATTTTCTTTTTCTTCTTTTGGCCTCAGCAGGGTATTTAAAGAACTTGCCCGTTGAGAAGTAGTTAGAAAAGTTCAGTGTGTGTTCCAGGGGCTCTCCAGGTCCTTCAAAGTGCATCTGCAATGTCAACTGTTTCTTTGTATCTCTCTGCTGCTCCTAGTTACAACAGATGTCTCATCCTTTAGACTCAAATTTTCCTCTGTTCCTTCACCGATTTCCTGTCATTCCACTTTATATTATTGTAAATCACCGACTTTGAAAATGCTGAATCTGAGAAACTGCACCCTTAGCAGAGCTTATCTACTCAACAGGGGAGAGATGACTCTCAGCTCCATTTCTCTCTTGCTTTTTGCTCCTTTTGTGTAGACGTCCTTGTTCTTCGGGGGCTTCTGGTAGAGGATGGGTTGACAGAAGTAGTCCTAAAGTCAGATGACAGGCACATTGCAGCACCTCTTCCCTCCCTTCCCAGCCCCATCTCGACATTGCCAGGAGCCATTGTTGCTACCATGTATGCATTTAACTGTCATCAGCATCATTCACAACACGGATCAGTTGAATACCTACTGGGCACAAGGCATTAGGAAAAAATACGTGCAGCCATTAAACACAACTCTTTGCGTATAAGAATCACATCCAGACAAGAGAATTAGATGTTAAATGAAAGGAAAATCCGAGATAAGAACGAACTTTGTGGCACCCCCTTCCCCCCATCTCAAAACCCATCATCCTCCACAGATAAATGGCTTGACTTGCAAGAATGGTAGAGAGAGTTAGCAAGAGTGAGAGCGGTCAAGCATCTTTAGTTTTGAGATGATCTTTGAGTTTACTTCAAGTTGCAAGTTGCTGAGTCTCTCTGGATTTAAGGCACTTCTGGCTTCTATCTTTGAGAGAGAAGATAGAAGATGCAAACCCCACTTCGTGTTGCTTAAAGAAAAGACTCTGAGAAGAAGCTAATATTTCCCAGCTTGCTACAATGGAGACTTCAGAGAAGTTCTCCTTGGGTGAGATCTAAGATTCTTTCTGGGATGAAGTGAGTTACCTCCTATAAAGAAGAGAGTTCCTTCATTTTGTATTATCTGGTACATCTTCTTCTGTGTATACTTTCTCTGATTTCTGCTCTGCTACCAATTTGAATAAGTGGGTTTTCTTTGATAATTGATATATGTGTTCATTGTGGAACTGGTATTTGATGGGAAAGGGGTCAAGCCTCAGATATAGATCTTGAGACCCCTCTTTCCATCAGTATTCTAATAGCAATCGGAAGTTAATATTGAACAGAGCAGATAGATGTCATTCCAGCCAAGTGACCCCTCTACCCCGGAGAAGCCTCTCACCTTAACCTCCTACTTCTTCTGGAAGGAATTAGAGTCACCCTTTTAGAAGGGCACGGGGAGAATAAACTAGAAATATCTATTCTGCCTTCCTTTGAGCCAATAATGACACTCCATGCTACACTTTAGAGGACATGTCACAGTATTATTAATCACACACATATTGCTTATATATTTAATAACCTTAATACTGCCCTGAGATTGTTGGGGCACCCTGCATATTGTCCTATAAAACTTCTGGTACACCAAGAGTAATCAATGCAGGAGAATCAAGTGTGCCTTGGTTATCTGCCTATCATCTCCAAGGGAAGGAAAGGATAGGGAAAAGTCTAACTTCATAGCATTTAAGAGTTGGAAGGTACCTAATGGACATCTAATCTCTCTCTCTCTCTCTCTCTCTCTCTCTCTCTCTCTCTCTCTCTCTTTCTCTCTCTGCCTGATGCATGGATCCTCTCTATTACTCAATCCTGGTAAATGATCTTTTAGCCTTACCTTGAACACCCATAGTAAGAGAATACTCCAGTTGGAAAAAATCACATGACAAACTCCCAACTCTCTATGATGACCTACTGTAAAGAATGTAGAGAGAAGGGGCCTGAGAAAGGGCTAAGCTTTAAAAATAATTTAAACTGTTCTCATTTAGCATGGCCTTTTGCTTTGGACATTTCTGAGTGCCTATGTGCACAGGATTGATATTAAGGAATGCTATCAAAGTAGAGTTAAACTTATTTACCTGGAAAGGAATCAAGGCTGTAATAAACTGTGGATATAAAAACCAATATTCATCAAAGTCATTTGGAAGTTAATTAACATTACTTCCAATTATCCACATTGTTTTAAAATAAATTTACATATTTTAGCATCATCTTTATTTCCAAATATATTTGTCCCTCTTCCCCTACCCTGCTAGTCATTCCTTATAATTAAGATATTCAAATGCAGTCTTGTCAGATCAAACATGAATGGATTCCTTGACTTAAAAAAAATACAGATTAATATTATCTGTTTTACTGTATTTTTAGTTTGTTAACCATTTCCAATTAAATTTTAATCTGATTTGGCCTCACTTTGGAGTGTTGTGAACAATGTGGCTAGAAGGTTACATGCTTGTGCCTCTTCTTGAATGTATTTTTTTTATTCAGGAACTCCCTTGAAATGATGCAGATTGTAAGTCTTTTACACCTGCCCATCTCATATTATTCTAGTCCTTGTTCTCTTCAAAATTTTCCATAAGAAGTCTGTGACATCCTGGAAGCTTTGCTTGCTTTCTCTTATTACCACAAGGATACTATTATTAGAGCATTCTGGCTCTTGAAACATGCCCCATCCTTCTTCTCTTCTCAATAAACAATTCTTTGATGATGTCTTTTTCCTATTCCTCATTGGAGTTCCTCATTGCTTAAATACTATAGTCTTTCACAATATCCATTTTTCTCTTTGCTGCTCTTTGTATGATGTTTATCTTGATCTTTTTTTTTGGAGGCAATGGTGCCCCATATCTCACTGCCCTATAGCAACATCAGCAAAATGAAAAGATGAGATTTTGCTTTTTTGGGAAGCTTGAGATTAGGAAAAGAGCTTTGAAATATCACCAAAGCTGTCTTCCTCTTCTTCTTGTTAAACTCTGTGCCTAGTTTGTTTGTGCTCCTTGTCCCAGATATACATATTGTTAAAGAAGTCATATGGAATGTCTATCCAAATACATATTGAAATCTGGGTAATAGACATTTTTCATCCACTTGACTCTTCCCAAGTGAATGAATAGCCAAGTCTTATTTTAGTGGAGAACCTCTCTTCCAGGAGACTCTGCAATGTGATGGAGTTCAATCTAATCAATATTCTGTCTAGATGTCTGGAGGAGTTTTGCAAAACTTTCTGGTATCTTTGTCTCATCCTTTACTTACCTGATTGATAGCCTATTGGTGATGTGCCTTTCTATAATTAGTTAGTTTTGTCCTTTCAAAGTTATCTTGGTACATTACTGGGGATGTGAATCTTACAGAACTTATGCTGTCTTGGCATAACCTTCAAGAACCCAAGGTCACCGTCATGCTAGAACTTGGTATGAATGGAGGACTTTGTGGAGATTCTCTTGTAAAAAATAATAAAAAAGAAAGTAAAAGAAAGCAATTCAGCAAAACAACCAAAATAACAACTAAGTCTGACTATATGTGTAACGCTCCACACCCACAGACCCTAACATCTGCAAAGAAGGGATGGAGGCTCATTTTCTCATACATTCTCTGTGTTTAAGCTTTATCATTAAAAGGAGGCAGTGTTCAATTTATACATACTCTTTCCATTTACATTATTGTAATCGATTATGTTATTTTCCTAATTCTAGTTATTTTACTATGCATCGGTTCAATCAAGTCTCTTTTGCTTCCTGAATTCTTTATGTTCATAGTTTCCTAAAGAGCAGTAATATTCCAATATGTGTATGTATCACAATTTGTTTGGCCGTCTCCCAACTGATGAATGTCGATTTTCTTTCTAGATCTTGCTACCACAAGAAAGTACTGCTATGCCTATTTTGGTATAAATGGAAAACTTATTTCTGTCCTTGGTTTTCTTAGGGGTATATGCCCAAGACCTCTGGGTCAAAGGGTATGCATATTTTAGTAACTTAAAAAATATACTTCCTAATTGCTTTCCAGAAAGACTAGACCACTTCAGAGCTCCACCTACATTTTATGTGCCTATATTTCCTAGTTTTCCTCAAATGAATGATTTTATTTTTCATTACCTTTATCTCTTTACTGGGTATGAGATATCAGAAATGTTTCACATTTCTCTTATTTTTAGTTTTTAGAGCTCTCTTTTATATGGTTGTTAATAGTTTGTAGCAGTGTTTATATAGCACTTTTATTGTGTTATATGCTTGCATATAAGATTGAATTTAGTCTTCATGCCAATCTTGTGAGGTAGGGGCTATTATTATCTCTATTTTGCAGATGAGGAAACTGAGGCAGACAGAAGTTAAATGACTTGCCCAGGGCCATACATGTATCTGAGCTTGAATTTGGACTCAGGTCTTTCCAACTCTAAGATGTCAATACTTTAACCAATATACCACTCAGCTGCTTCTATGAAAACTATTCATATACTTTGACCATTCTTTGGGGAATGGTTCTTGAATTTATATATTTGTTTAAATTCCCCACATATCTTGGATATCAGACTATTATCAGAGATAATTGAAACAAAGATGTTTTTCCTAATCAACAGTTTTCCTTCTTATGCTCTCTGCCTTTCATTACACTCAAAGGAAAAGGCATTTTAGGATTAGGAAACAATGAAGGCACGGAGTCAGGAACATTTGGGAAGGGGAATAGTAAGAAGTAAAATCTGTCAGGTCCATAGAATATGTGAATGTGGAGGAGTATGACATATGCTAGAAGGGGAGAGTAATGGTATATTTTGGAGAGCTTTGAAATCAGGCTAAAACTTTGAATTTTATTCAATAGGTTATAATAGGGAGCCACACCAAGGTTTTGAACAGAAGAGTGACTTGACCTGACATGTTATTTCTTTTTAATCTGACTTTTCTTAAGGGCAGGACCTGGGAGGTGGGGGAACAAATGACCTTTAGGTTGCTAGCTAGCCTCAAGATTGTTAGGAAAGAGGTATCAACAGGAATGTAGTCACTAACCAGATAAACAACTGATGTCCCAAGGACCTCAGCTGAAGCATGTCCATTAAGCAAAAGGGCAGGTCATAGGCCAAGTGACCTAAGGGCTGAGGCAGTGGTATTCTGTAAAGGCACAAGTCATAAACCCATAGGTTTGTGCGTCATTAAAAGAAAGCAATGGGCTATAAGCCAGGAAGAGTGGAAGGAGCACTTGTGCTGGAATCGAAGGACTTGGGTTCAAATTGCACATATGATTTCCTATCCTTCTCTGGGTTGGACTATATGGCCTCTGAGATGTCTTCCATGATTTGATAAGATAACAATAATAGCTAGTGCTTACATAACGATGTAAAGTTTCCCCAGCACTTTACAGATTTTACATTTTATCTATACAACAACCCTGGGAGGTAGGTATTATTATTATTGCCACCATACAGAGGAATTACCATTACATAGCTCATTCCTTTATTTGAGCATGGAGAAAAGGCACTAATAAGCTTGGTTGTGGTTTAGATTTCATAGTTTTGTAGTTGTAGACCAGGAATAAATACATGGAACACTACAATCTTCAAAGGACTGAACAGGAGTGTCACCTACTGGGCAACAGAGGGGTACATAATAGGTGTGAGCTGGAAGTCAGGTATAAGGGAGTAAAAGATATTTTCAGAAGGGCATGAAATTGAGGCAGCTAGATAGCATAGTGGATAGAGCACTCCAGGAATGGAATGGGGAGGACCTGGGTTCAAATCTGGCCTTAGATACTTCTTAGCTGTGTGACCCTGGGCAAGTCATTTAACCCCCATTGATTAGCCTTACCATTCTTCTGCCTCAGAACCAATACATGGTATTGATTCTAAGACAGAAGGTAAAGGTTAAAAAATGCATGAGAGAAATATAAAATACGTTAGCCACATGGCAAAAACTTAGGATAATGAATGGACTGTCTACATGTTCCACTTGGGGTATACTAGAGCCTATTTGACAGGAGAGCTGATTTATTGCATTTGCTAATTTCCAAAAGGATTTGATTTATTGATTTTTTTATTTTCTAGACTTAAAGTGATGAAGAAAATATTAATAATGCATATTAAGCTTAAAAGTGTGGCTTGTATAGATTTTCCCCCTCGGGAGCCAGTTGTTAAACATTTATTGGCACACTCCTGGCACCAATGGTTTGTTGATGAAATCAATAGACAGTGAAGAAGGTCCCTGGCATGTTGGGATAGTCCCCTGTGGCAAACTTATGGTAGGATGTGGAGAAGGGTTGCACAGGATGGGCAGGCATAGATAGATGTACTGGGATCTGCATCGTGGGACAGAACATCGGCATTGATGGATTCCTACTGTATTAGTCGGAGGTAAGCAGTGTTTAGGTGAATTTCTTCTAGGCTGGGACATTTTCTCAAACATTAATGAATGTGCATTTTGATTGGCTTTGACGGCAGCTTCAAGCACATAAACTACAGGATATCTTGAGAATGTTATTACACGGCTGAATCCCAGATCCCTGACTCCAGGGGGTAGTTTTGGGTATCTTACACAAACATCCTATCTTGATGATTGTATATTTAAACCAAGCGTTCTCTGGGCTACTGCAATATTCACATTCAAATGCCAGGTCTCTTCATGGTTCATTAGCTGTGGTTGTCTCTGGGGCAGCATACTAAATTTGGCATATTGGAGAAGAGCTCCCCTAGATGCACTCTGGAAGACTGGATTCACCCTCTCTAACTAGCCTTGACTAACAGGTTTTGTGTTTCAAGGAAAAAATTGTCTTTAGGAGATGAGTAAGGTGATTCCCTCCACTCCCATTACTTTCTTACATTGATTGGGTGAGGGAGAAATGGACAGCAGGAACACAGTTAAAACAAATCCATCAGTTTGTTCTTTGGGAACAAATTGCCAGTCATCGGTGGTGGTGGTGGTGGTGAGACACATTTTTCTTCCTTTTTCAATAAACAAGCAAACTTTCTTTGGTAAATTTTAAATTCTCTCTCTCTTCAACAATCTTCCATTCAACATTTGTAGCATTCTAGCTTAGTCATGTTTTGATTTTTGGCCAGAAGGGTTGAGAGAGAAGATGATAAATCTCTAATGGCTTATTAATGGGAGCTAGTCTACTCGAAAGTACATTCCCAACTTTTTTAAAGTTAACTTCCATTTCCAATATATTCTCTCTTGTCCTGTCCAGTTCAGTCCTGTTCTTTTCTCATCTAGCCCCTCATGTCTGTTGCACGTTATCCTATTTTATCATTGGTTTGGTGCTGGAAGGGACCTGAGAGGTTATCATAGAGAACAACCATATCTTGCAATAAAAAGCCCCTTGGAGGCACTGTTAGTAGCACAGTAAAAGTGGAGAACGGACCAGGTGCCTGACTCTGCATGGCATTTATTAGGTTCTTCATTAGAATGAGAGCTAGTAATTCATTTATATCTTATATAATATTTATAACTCAAAGGTTGACAATGCAATTGGGACAAGGCAGTTATGCCCCCTGGGCAAGGCTTAAAAATGACATCCTTCTCCTCCTCTTCTACCCTTTGAAAGCTTCAAATAATTTTATTTCTTAAAAGAGCAGTTTATTTGGGTTAAATAACCGGGCCCCTAATTTGAAGCATTGCCATAGAAATCCATTGTTCTACCATATTTATTTTGTAAGAAACCTTTCATAATTGTCCCAAACACTGGGGAATGTATCGACAACTTGAGGACTTAGGAAAAATAGTTTTTTGCTCTACTTTCCTGAATTCTGCTCTCTTAGTGACTACCCATTTTTGCCACCCCTAGACCCAGATCTTGCTTTGGAACCTTTTGAGAAGTGATAAACCAAGGTGCCACTCCCTCTTATTTAGGGGTGCTGGGGTTTCCAGAGGGGAAGTGACTGGCGTGCTGACTCTAGGATGGAGGGGGCTGAATGGAGGGACCTCAGGGATGAAGGGAAGTCAGGTGCTGACTCTTCCAAGCAGGAAGAATGGTTTTGGTATCAGTGAAAACCAGCCTGTAAGTCCCTAAAATTTGTTACTATGCTCCATCCAGGGCATATGTGACTGTATGCTAGCCCCTGTTTAAACTATGTACTTATTTGAATACAGTTTAGCAACTTCACTTATTACCCAGATGTCAAACTCATTTAACATCTTCTTTCTTCAAGAATAAACTTGCTGCAAAATTCTGCTATTAGCAGAAGAATACAGCATGCATTTTCAGAGTGGGAGAATGGCTCAGATAAACTTTTACTTAGGACTTCTTAGTGGGTAAACCATTCTTTAAAATAATATGTTGATGAGTTCTTTAAATTGTTGTTTAGTCGTTTAAACCACATCCAACTCTTTGTGACCCCTTTTGGGATTGTCTTGGTAAAGATTCTAGAATGCTTTGCCATTACCATTGCCATTTCCTTCTCCAGAAAACAGAGATATTCAAGGTTAAGTGATTTGCCCAGGGTCACACAGCTAGTAAGTGTCTGAAGCTAGATTTAAACTCAGGAAGATGTGTCTTCCCAGTGCTCTGTCCATTTATCAACCTAGCTATCTTGATATAGTATGGATTAAATGTAGTCCTGTATGGAAGCTGGAGAATACCTAGATGATCTTTGGAGGTCTTTTCCAGTCCTTTGAGTCTGTTGACTAAATCTGAGTTATAATCAGTGGAGAACTCACTTCTACAAAATGTGGAAAAGTAGCTAAAAAAAAAAAAAGACTGCTTCCAACACACAAAACAATCCATATCAGAGAAAAAGTGAATGGTTTGAAGGAAACTATTCTCCATTTGTCATTCATTTGCATAATTTATTTAATTATTTTTTTTGTGAGAAAGAGGGCCATCCCAATATGGCTACTGGAAAGGCACATTACAGATTCCACTGGAGGTAGGTGAAAGTGTAGGTGTCCCAATGGGGCTAGAAGATAATCTTTCATTACCTTGCTAGGTGGGTGGACTAAATGCCTTTTAAGGCTGTGGTTGTACATGTGCAAACAGTAAACTGCTGAAATTGTAGCTTTGCCTATTTTAGGCTGAAGCCCTTCAATAAGGCAAAATAGTTTACAGACATTAAAATTCAACACTAGTCCTTTCTTGGCCATATCTTTCTCCCAGAGGCTTGAGGATTAAAGCTCCAAAAAGGCAAGGTGTCTTTTTTTCGCTTTTTATGATGATGCTTATTTAGGACTTAGCTTAAACTGGACAGAGGGCCTCTGTTTGTTTTTTGTTCTTTTCCTTTTGGGGGAGCAGTCATGGGGTTGACATCATTCTTTGTAATTTTTCATTTTTTCTTGTTTACTTAACATGACCAAATGGTATGTACTTAACATACAAAGGACAGCAAAGTAGATGTAGGTGAGACTGTGAGCTTCTTGTTTCCCTCCCTTTTGCTTTCATACAAACCTGCTCTATAAATAGGACCACGAATAAGACCCCTTCTGCCAGTCCTTTTTTATCTATATCTCTCATATTTCCTGAGGTGCTATTTCATTTAGGACAGGGCAGGGAAGAAGTTGACAGTCTGATTAAAGAGGCAGAAGTAGAGGATGAGGGCTGAGATTGAGGAGTCAGGAGGTGAGAACATGTTTGAAAGATTTTCTATGTATATTTATATGGCGTTCTAGGGAATTGGTGATAGATGTTTCAGTATGTGAAAAGACTGGGAATTAAAAAATCAGCCAAAGTAGAAATAGAGAATGGGAAAAGCAGAGAATTTGGGTTTTCCCATAAACATATATCCAGATTAATCCTCATCCCAAGTGAGTGAGATGAACATTTTTTTTCTATTTTAAATGTTTTAATTTTTAATTTTTTTTTCCTGGACACAGAAGGGTTGGTGATAGTGATCATGTCACCACGGGAAACTTCCATAACCCTCCTGGTGACAAAATGGGGTCTTTGTTGTCTCTGAAATGTTTTAGCACTGGACTGTTGTCACCAATGACTTATATGATATGCACAAGCTTCTGTGATGATCCCTGGGTGAAGGAGGGGTCAGTGACTTAAAGATGGAGGTAGAGATCACATGTGGGCAGAAGTGCAATGGACCAGCACAATATTAGTGTATTTTATTGATTGTTTGGGTGAGAGCATGGAGCAGATTTTAAATTTGAGTAAGAGGTCAAATCCAGGGCCCAAGGAACTTAGAGAACCAAGGCTAACAAGCAACATTCTAGGGAAGAAACATCACGATTCAGAGTCATACAGTAAGAGAGGAACATGAACAAAATGGCATGGGACAGAGCTCAGAGTCAGGAAGACCTGGGTTCAGCCTCACCTGTGACCAATACTGTCTGTATGACCCTTCATAAATCATTTACCCTCTTAATGTCCTAGACAATTCTCAAGATCTAAGTGGCAGAGTAAGAACTAAAAACCATTGGTAGAGGGAGTTTCCTTTGCTGGAAGCTCCCTATCCAAATAAAACCACAAACCCAGTTGAAAAACCAAAGCCAAAACTGAAACCAGGAAGGTTCTGAGATTTGGATTTAGAACATATCTGAAATCATGAGGATAGGGTGTTCTTATAGTGGATAGATTGTTGGTCCTGAAGTCAAGAAGACTTGGGCTCCAATCTTGCCTTCTATGTGACTGTAAGGAAGTCTTTTAGCCATTCCACACCTCAGGTTCCTCACACGTAAAATGGGGATAATTACTTCTGTATTTACTTCATAGGGTTGTTGTAAGTCTCAAATGAGATGGTGAAAGCAAAACACTTTATATACATGTCAGTTAATACTATTATTCACAAAATTTTTGAGCTATCTGGTTGCATGGTAGGCATATCACTTAGTAGTATTCATTCTCTTACACATTCTGTACATTTGGCAAATTTTCTTTTTCTTCCATTTGTAAATAAATCTTTCCTAAGCTCATTTCACCTCAAGTGTATTGGATGTGGAGATAGGATGAGAGTAAGGAAGTAAGGACAAAAGAGAATAAGAGGTATTAAAATGTAGTTAGAGTACAGTATTGGGGTCTGGATGTGCCATGGAATTGAGCTTAAGACTGATGAGGGCTTTATCAATAAGAGTAGAAGCAGTACCGAACACCTTCCCCTCCTAGAGATGAACCCACCCGAAGAAGCCATGCAAATATTAGGATTCCAAACTTTCTCACCCTCTCTGCTGAATGTTGTTTGGATTAATCCAAATTTCACATACACTCATTTCCACACTTGGAACTGACCTTTTGGGTTTGCCCGTGGATAGACTAGCTTATATGCCAGAGCCCAGAATGATCTAGGGTTGCAATAATTGAGAATTTCTTGGATGTATCTGAAATGGGCTTCAGTTCTTAGATGAAGGGTGGTCTGTATAAGAACAGAAGACTATTCCAGCTGGGTAGTAGTTTAACACATTTGCTTGTTTCTCCTAGAGCAGGGGTCACAACGTATGGCTCTCGAGCCATATCTGGCTCTTTTGAGGGCCAGATATGGCTCTTTCTGCAGGAACCATAAAGTCAATTTTTTCTCAGGTGCTGTTACAGGAGCATGCACTGTGAGCACTGTACAGCTCTCACGAAATTACATTTTTAAAAATGTGGCGTTTATGGATCTCACGGCCAAAAAGGTTGCCGACCCTTGCCTTAGAGAATGTTTCCTACTTTATCCTTAAGACATAGTGATTTTACTGAAAGATCTCCTGCAGCTGACAGACTGATGATATTCCTTGCTCCCTAACTCTGCTTCTTACCAAGTGAATTCTATATGATGTCAGTTTCACTCAAAATTAAAAAAAGGGTAAGGGATGGAGGCTAAAATAAAGTCATTTTATTTTTGTGCACTTTTGTGTCATTCTTCCTTTACTTTTCTGGGTAGTTGGGTTCCAAGTGGTTTTCTGGAGTCCTGGGAAAAGTCCCAAGAAGAGACTTCAATGAGTCTCTCATGAAAAAAGTGCTCCTTCTTATGAAAATCACAAACTCATTGGTTTAGAGCTGGAGGTGACCTCAGTATCAATATAGTCTATTTAATGGATGGGATGAGTGAAATCCAAGGAGGTCAAGTGTCTTTGCCAAGGTCTCATGGTTAGTATTAGAATTAGAATTCTGATCCTCTGCCTCCCCAGTCAGTCCTTTTTCCAGTATACCATGCTGCTTTCCATAAAATGTAGTATTGGATTTATCGACTGAAGAATTCAAAGTAATTTATATGAGCTTGTCAAAGCTTCATGAGCCTGCTGTTTTTTTTAAACTTAGCAGTCTTTCACTAATAGCATCCTCTCTTCCTTCAGCTTCTTTACTTATCCTAACATAATTTATGCCCACCCACATCCTTAAAAACATGGCTTCACCATGAGTAATCATGTCCATTCTGTCATACCAAGATAGATATTCAATATGGTAGGGGTGACAAGAATACTCATCCAGAAGTTAGAAAACTGGGGTTATAGTCTTGTTCTATGATATTCTTTATAACCTTGGGATGGTATTCTCTGAGTCTCAGGGTTCTCTATGGGGAAAACCAGGGGAGTTAACTTAAATATTATATGTGGGTTCTCATCTGTAAAATAAAGGTTGGCCTAGAGATGATCTGGTCTTGTTCATCTTTAATGTATTCCATTTATTCACTGCCCTTCACTATAGGGAAGGGAGATCTGTGGATAGAGAAGATGAAAGTTAAGTGAGAGAATAACTAGAAACATTGGAATATTTTAGTATTTATGAACTTTCCTAGACCTTGGATAGCCAGGGTCATAGGTTTTTGTCTGACCCTTTCAGGACTTGAACCCATGTTCCAATTTTGTCCTCCCTCTATCACTCACAGTGGAGTCTCAGGGGTAATGAGAAATTATAATTTTCAAAGATACCTTTAAGTTTTATTATTTCATTTAATTTGACTTAGGGGAACAGGGAATATTATATATTTATATTTCAACTTCTCAGAGGCTATGCAGGTTCCCTTATATCAGCGGTTCTCTCCTTTTTAGTAATAACAATAATAACAATGACTAGAATATGTAAAGAACTTTATGTTTTGCAAAGTTCTTTACAGATATTGGGTGTGTGTGTGTGTGTCATGGATCCCTTAAGCAGTTTGGTGAAGTCTATAGATCCCTTCTCAGAATCCTGTTGTTAAATGTATAAAATGAAGCATATAGGGCTATAAAGGAAATCAATTATATTAAAATTTAGTTATCACTTAAAGACAAAGCAACAAAAAAAAAAGTTCAGAGATCCCAAGTTAAGAATGCCTACTATACTCTCATTCAATCTTTGTGATGTATTTTACTTTAAACATATATATATATCAACTATATATTATATATGTTTATATATACATATATATATATGTATGTATGTTGAGAGAGAGCGAGCCATGATTCTACTCAGAACCTCTTTATTCTATCTTTTAGTCATGCCACCAAAAGATTCTTGTCTATAGCCCTTTGCCACAATTTGGGGAATAATTCTCTTTAACAAAAAGTATAAATTAGGTCTTAAAGTTATTATCCTATATTTTGAGTCACCCTCCCCCATTTGGATTCTCATTTCTTTTGTCTTTAACAGGAGCTATAATTCTTCCTCATTATTTTTTTTCTCCTTCCTCTCTACCAAACAATCCATCTCAGTTCCCAGGGAACCCATCATCAATCTTAAGGATGTTGCCACGTCCCCTAGCAAGGAAAGACTAGGGAAGAGGAAAAATCCCTTTCATCTCTTCTTAAGTCTCTACCTGTTCTCTAACTTTGTATTCTTGGACCTGAGCTGGTCCTTGCCCAGGTCTACCATTATTGTCAATGGAATATTTTTCCTGGACCCCTGTGTTCTGGGAGAGGGAGAGTAGCACTGGAAGTCTCCAAATAAATAGAGTGAAGTGAGACCAATGTGAATTGAACAATGTACAATGAAAGCCTTAGGATCTTGTTGGAGAGGTGGAAAGAGCCTTGATGTGCCTCAGATTTTCTGACCTGATCCAAGAGTTGGGTCTAGTTTCCCTCCAAAGTTGATCTAATTCTACTCTGAGAATTATACTAAGTCAGAACTAAACAATCTAGGTCTGACCCAAGCTCTGACTAGATTCCCTGGTCTATCTGAGGGTCTCTTAGACCTATTCTGAACTGAGAACTTTAAAGGCTACAGAACCGTCCAGGTGTTTAAGATGCAGACTTGGAAAATCCTTGCTAAGCTTTAGGGTCGTTTTGAATTTTCTTACTTTGCTGCACTTGACTAGATCTAGAGTCACAGAAGAATTGTTCAAGAGAGCAAACCTCTTGCAAGAACTATTAATATTTTCCCTAAATCGTTCAAAATTCATTCTTCTGGGGCAGCCATATGACTAGTAGAACACAGGGAGAAATTATAGAGTTATTTCCTGGGACCTGAACCAAATATCTTTTTTTTCCCCTTGGAGGTATTGCTCAAAGCTTGGGACCCAGGACACGTAATCCTATTTGCTCTGTGATGAAGCTGGCCTTGGAAACTATGCAAACTATGCATTTGACAGCACAGATGTCAGGCAATTACCAACTAATGTACATAACAGAGAAGAGTTTTGTTTCTGTTTATACTTCACAGAATCACAGAATTCAAGAGCTCGAAGGGAACTTGGCGCCATCTAGTCCAACCAATCCAAGAAAGTAAAATCCACTAAACATAACAGACAAGTAGTAATCCAGGCTTTGCTTGAAGACTTCCAAGGGCAGGGAATTCATCTCCTCAAGCAGTCCTTTCCACATTTGGACTAATAATTAGAAAGTGTTTTCTGACATCAAGTTTTTTTGACTTGTATTAAATGAGAAATTTCTGGAGGCCACAGTTGTTTGTGTTTTAGTGACATATATACATTTCACAAGCTTTATATGTAATAAGTATTTGAAAGCTATAGTATAGGATCTAGCACACAGTAGTCATTTAATAAATGCTTGGGGAATTAAATTTATACAGGATTTTAAAGATAATAAAGTTCTTCCCTCTCAATAATATTGTATTTACATACAATATATACATATTTATAGACAAGTTTGTATCCCTGTTTTTAGAGGAGGAAGCAGAGGTTTAAATGGCTTTAGTATTCATTCTTCTTATAAAACATATGTATATTTGTGAGAGGTTACACCCCAGGTTTGTAGGGGAAAATATTTTCTTTTTCTTACTATACAATTTCAGTAAATACTTTCAACTATGCCATTAGTCTGGTTAATAAAAATAAATGCATTAAGGGAACTTGCGAACTATGGTTTTGAGTGAATTTAGACCTACAGAGTCCTTTGAACCTGGTGCAGCTTATCTGGGGAAAGCAGTCCATGCTATATAAAATAAAAAGACTAAAAATATACCATAAATAATTGGTATAATCATCCTCCCTTTCCTTTAATGAGTAAGCCTAATTCTACCAGGGATCTAAACAGCCCTTCAGAATCATCACACTGCTTTTGATTCCCCTTGGAAAGGGAATAAACTTGAGGTGACTAGAAAGGCAAGTTCTCATCAACCTGCTGAGCCCCATCTACATGCTGGGGTCTGTACAAGTTTCTGATATTATTATACCACCCTATGAGCTTCAGCTTCACTCAAGAAAGGATTGATTTTGAGATTGGTTAAGAGGAAGCCTTCTTTCCACAGGACTTGCACAATATGAATAACTTATATTAGGAGCAGAGGCCAAAGCACAGGTCTTCTAATCCCCTCCTTCTGGTGCACAATACTTTCTAATTTCTGCAGAAAAGGGACCACATATGTGTACAATCTCCTTCTCTCCAATAGGAAAACATTGTTAAGGAATGGCTTGTCTTACTAGAAGTTGGGATTCTGGGATCTTCTTATCAAAATACTAGTACTATCCAGGTACTTTCCTTAGAAGCTTAGGTCCCCAAGCTCTCATACTTGGGATTGTTAGAGAGTCAAATCTTAGAATGTTTCTGTCCAAAGACTCCCCAAATTTCCCTTTTTTTTTTTATCCCAGAGGATGAGTCCTGACATTCTTTTAGAACTCTATATCTCATAGGAAAAACCCATTGGGTTCAAGACTTCCTGCAGCTTAGCTGCATGGTTCCTTGCTTCTCAGGCTACATGGTTGAGGGCTTATGCAATAGGATCATGTCTCAGCTTATGCCTCTCTGTGACTGGGTCCAGGATCTTGAGGTCTAGGAACTCTTGCTGCTACTATTTTTGGATGCTGAGAGAAGGGCAATTGTTTATTCCTTATAGAGGGCTATGCTAATGCACCTCTCTATTTGATCTTAGGTGGGGGAAATCTGTTTTCCATTCTTTAATTTCAGCACTCTCTGAAAAAGGGAAAATAGCCAGTTCTACAACCAATTTCTCCTTTGGTCTATAACCAACCCAGCACAAAAGGTCACTTAAGCCCAAGCTCAATCAGTTTATCTCCAATGGATGAGGCAAGGCTCTTTTCATATCCTAAATGAGGTATTAAAGGGCATATCCCAGTGGTTGACCCTTACTTAATCTTCTCAATAAGATTGTCAGTTGTATTGTTCACAAGAAGAGACATAGAACTCTATCAAGTTGGTTCACTGGAAAGAGAACTTAATTTTCTATTGAACTTTGAGTCATGGAACCTGAATTCATATCCATCTCTGCTGCTGACAACGACGACTACTACTACTACTACTACTATTACTACTACTACTACTACTACTACTACTACTACTACTACTGTTACTACTATTATTGCTATTGCTAACACTACTGTTACACCTCTTCTACCTCCTCTTTCTCCATCTTCTCCATCTCTTCTTCCTCCTCCTCCTCCTCTTACTATCATGATCACCACCACCACCACCACCACCATCATCACCAATAATAACAATTGATCTTTGTATTGTATTTTAGGATTTACAGAGGCTTTACATACATTATTTCATTTACATATATTATTCATTCTCAGAACAACCCTGTGAGGTGGGCACTTTTATTATCCCAGTTTTGAAGAGGAAGAAATGGCACTCCAGAATGGTTAAATGATAAGCCCAGCCAAAGAACAATGTTCTACTATCTGACCTTGGGCAAGTAATTGACTCAATCTTGGCTTCAGTTTCCTTACTTGTAAAATGAGGGAGTTGTGGACTAAATGATCTCTAAAGTATCTCTAGTGCTAGATCTATGGGAAGTCACATCTAATTAGAAGAATTTTAATAAGAATAAATATCAAGTCATTCACTAATATATAATGTAAGGGGTAAAAAGAGATTTTGGTTAGGTGGATATTAAAAGGTTTGGTTGCCAGGGAATTGAAGAATTACCAATCCCCAATTAAAGAATAACCTCAAGTCAAAATGACCTTTATGGAAGTTTATTTACAAATGATGAGAGTAAGAGGAAATCAGAAAATCAGAAAGAGGATAAGATAGGATAAGTAACCTAACACACTAGGTAATTTATTCCAGTCCCCTAGATTAACCCAGACAAGTCTAGTTAGTCTTCAGTCAGGCAAGGCCCAGCCTTGAGCCCAAGGTCAGAGAGCCTAAGGGCCAAAGGGCCCGAGGGCTGGAGAGCCAGAGGGCCCCCGGAGGTGAAAGAAGTAAACACTTCAGTCACAGAGTCTCTTTTGAAAACAAAGTTCCTTAAGGGAAGTTCAGAAAGATTTTGTCTTTACACTCACCACCTGAAATTCCAAAGGAAAGGTATAAGAACAGTCTCACCAAGATCTCAGGGTCCCAGGTTGAGCTCTCCTCCAAGTCCAAGTCACGAACAAGAAGTCCGTCAGGTCCAAGACATGAGCAAGAAGAGTTCTCTGGCTGCTCACTGAACTCTCTTTTAAAAGGGCTTCTTTGGCATCACTTCCTGTGCCTTCCTCCTAGTTTATGTGTCCAATCACAACAGACGCTTTTCTTAGGACTGCCCAGGAGGCAGTCAGTAAATACTCTAGCACAAGTGGGTCAGAGACCTCCCAACTTGTGAGTTAAGTGGAGTTGTTTATACTTTTTGGTGATTAGATTTGAGAATGGGCAAGGTAGATTTAATCTCATCACAATAATCAGCTTCACATATTCAAAATAAGAGAGATATGGCTAGGCAATAATTCATTTGAGAGAGGAATTTTAGTGGATGGCAGATTGTGAGTGATGACCATTATGACAATAGAGTCATCAAAAAAAGCTGTGATCTTCATTTGCATTAGAAAGGCTTAGTGTCCAGAATGAGGGAAATGGTTGTCTTGCTATACTTTGCCCTTTTGCTTGAATGCTCCAGCCATTTATCAATAAGTCCAAAAGACGAGGGATAGGATGACAAGGGGTCACACAAACATCCACTGAAGAAACTAGGAAAAGATAGCATGGAGAAAAGAAGGCTTCAGGGAGACAAGATGACTCTCTTAAAGTACTTGAAATGCTGTCACTTGGAAAAAAGGAATGAAAATTGTTCTGTATGGGCTCAGAAGACAGAATAGGGGTCAATGAGTGGGAATTGGTGAAAGCCAGATTTCTACTCCTTGTAAGGAGAAACTCCCTAAAAGTTAGAGGTATTAAAAAATGGAAAGCAATGAAAATGAAGTTTTCAAACAAAAGTAGGATGACTAATTGTGTATATTAGATATTCCAGTCAGTTACCAAGATTAGCCTAGTTTGCCACCAAGATTCTATAATTTTGATTTTTTGATCTTTCTGGATCCAGACTATAATCCAATATATTTACTATTCCTCTCTTAGTGAAATAGGATTCAAGATGGAAGAGGCTTTAGAGTTCTTCAGGCTCAACCCTCTCAATGAACAGATGATGACCTAAAGCCCAAGGAAACATAGATAGAGAAAGAGGGAATTGGATCCAGTCCTAAGATTCCACATTGAATTTTTTTCTATACTACGCTTTCATCACATTTTCATATCTTATTCACCTACAAATTTAATTAAAAGACTTTTGAAGCCAGAGATGAAAATATTAAATAACATGTGGCCAAAGAGCATATTTGGGATAATAGATATCTGGGGTACTTTACCAGGAACCCCCATGCTTGGTTGATAAAGAATACTTTTTGGTTATTAAAATCAAGTCTGAATATCCACAATTGTAATTTCATTTGACCCACATATCTGGTGGATCAGCAAGGAACAAAACACAATGCTAAGTGTGATGTGAGGGTGAAAATCAGTGCCTCAGGAGATTTAGGGAATCTCTTAGAGTCAAGGAGTAAGACCCAAGGAAGAACTGAATCTGGCTTGGTTCTGGAAGGGAGTTCTTTCTAAGCTCAGGTTTATAGATCTAGAGTTTGAGGAGTCCTAAGATGCCATCTAGTCCAATGTCCTCATTTTACATATGAACAAACTGTTCTCTTCTGCCCTTTATCTTCTGACCTCTGGTTCCCTCTGTTTGACCATGTTTGCTTATTCTAGACTTTGGACTAAGTTTTGGTTTCTAGGTTCTCAGTACTTGCATACCCATTCTTTTTTATGCTAACTCTACCACCACCCCCTTCAGTTGCTGTCTCTTTTCCAGGTACCATGCTATTTCCATTACCTGTTCCATTACCCTTATCTGGACCTTCCCTGTCCTGGCCACTCCTGTTCTGTCTCACTGATAGTGATGACTGAGTGTTACCTACTTTCCTAGAGAGGTCAAACCCCCACCCAGCAGGGCTTTTATTTTCCATACCGTGAAGGAAGCTGGATAAACCCACTCATGATAGGATAATAACCTCCAAAACTTTTTGGTCTTTATTTCTTTCGGTTCTCCTTGTTCCTCTGAATGTGAACACTGACCACTGTTTGTCACAGTCATTCTTGGAAGCTCCAATTTAAACCACATTTACTCAGTGCTTTCAGCTCAAACTGCAGTTCAGATTCTACAGAGTGGCTAGAGAAAACCCAGAGACAACCCCTTTTTGCTTCTCTTGATTAATCAGCCATTTGTTGATTTTTTTTAAACCCTTGCTTTCCACCTTAGAATCAATACTATGTATTGGTTCCAAGGCAGAAGAGCTGGTAAGGGCTAGTCAACAGGGGTTAAGTGACTCCTTCAGGGTGACACAACTAGAAAGTGTCTGAGGTCAGATTTGAACCAAGACCTTCCATCTCCAGGTCTGGCTCTCTATCCACTGAGCTGCCCACCTGTCCCCTCATTTGTTGATTTTTGATGAAGCCGTTACTCTCCTCCCATAGCCTCAGATGATTCTTTTAATATTATTTTACAAATTTCCCCACCTTTACCTACAAAATACCACTCAGGGTATTTCTAATAATTCCAATAAAAGAAATGTATTTTTTTTTGTTTGTTTGTTTTGTTTTTTCCCCCAAGAGGCTTTTGAAAGCAGGAATCACTTTTTGGACTTTTTTCTTCCATTTTCTCCATTCTTTTTTGGACACTGTGGATGCTTTCCTGCAAAAACAAGTTCCCTTGCTCACACTGCCATCCCACACCCCTCCCCAAAGTTGTTCTGTTCGCTCATCAGCTCAGATTCTCCATGCCTCCATTTCTGTCCTACACTAAACACTGCCAGGAACGAAACTGGGAGTTAATGAGCAGCTGTGATTGTAATGTTCAATAAGACATGGGAATAAGGCATGGGAAGGGCTAGTGACTCGGCAGAGAATATGGCCCATAAGGAGCGGCAGGAGTTTCTTATCTACAACTTCCTGAGAAATGAAGGGGAAATAATAGGCAGCTCCCACTTAAGCTCCATCAGTTTGGGTGGTATTCCTTGAAGTGAGCAAGGCATAAATCCCTCTTGAGACCAGAGGACGTTTGACAAGTGGAAGGATTTTGGGCAGCTCCAACATCTCTCTAGGGGAGCTGGAAGGGTCAAAAGAAAACAATGGAGATTGGGTCTATTTGACAGGAGACAAGCATTACCTTCCATGGGAAGATATGGACTCGACAGATATTTCTTTAAGGATCTGTAACTCAGGGGCAGCATCGTGGCTCACTGGATCGAGAACCAGACTTGGAGATGGGAGGTCCTAGATTCAAAATCTGGCCTTGGTCATTTTCTAGCTGTCTCACCCTGAGAAAGTCACTTAACCCCATTTTCCTAGCCCTCACATCTCTTCTGTCTTGGAATAGATACTCAGACAGAAATTAAAAAAAAAAAAAAAAGAATTTGCAATAGTTCTTTGAATGCTTGGTTCTTGCACACCTTACCCAGTTGTTTGGGTGCCCTTTGTGTCTGTTTTATCATTTGCCCTGAAAATGGAGATGGTGGAGCTGGACTTATTCAATTACTTAACTTGTTTAACCTTGGATAATTCATTTAAACTCTCCAGGCCTGAGTTTCCTCATGTGTCAATCAGTCAGTTAACAAACATTTATTAAGCAATAACTATGTGCTAGGTACAGTCCTAATTGCTAGAAATACAAATAGAGCAGAACAAAATATAATCCATGCTCTCAAGGAGTTTACATTCTAATGGGGAAAAGATAACACATAAAAGAGATCTGAAAAGCGGTGGTGATGTTTGGCATGGAACCATTTATAAAATGAAGAGGTTGACTAAATGGTCTTTAGAATTCCCTCCTTATCTTTTAGTCTATGACCATATGACCCTACTTCCGGGGTATAGAATGGATTAAATTACCTGTGATACCTGGAGTAGCCACACATTATTTGTAACAGAAAAATACCTTGGCAGGACAAAGAACTATAGTATAGGCGTTACTATTATAGGATCAGGAGATTTAGAGCTAAAAGAGACCTTAGAAATGACCTCATCTAACTACCTCATTTTGCAGATGAAGAAACTGAGGCCCTGCTGGGTTAAGTGACTTAGATTATTTTTATTGTTAGACAATCCAATAAAATTCAATTGGTAGATGCCAGGCACTAATGTAGGGAGGAATGGAAACTAATAACTGTAATGCAAGAGAGAGAGTAATGAGTACCATCTACAAATCTACTATGAGGAATCTGAGGAGGGGCAGATAATTTTCTGGGGGTGCCTGGGCTGTCAGTGAAAAGAGGACTTCCTGGAAGAGATAGCACCAGAAATGGGCCTTAAGAAGCGATGGGAAGGTTGATAGAATCCAGGTCTGGAGATGGTATGAACCAAGGCGTGGAGAAAGGAGAGGGCAATGTAAAAAAGCAGAGAGGACAGAGAATAATTTTATTTGGCTAGAAAGTAGAATGCAGGGGATGAGGCTGGAAAGGTGATAGGCTGGAGCCAGTCTTTTGGAAGGCCTTAAATGTTAGCATCAGGAGTTTTTTACTTCATATGGAAAGCAATGAGGAACCAGTGATTTTCTTTAACCCTTACCTTCTGTCTTAGAATTAATTTTATGCATTGGGTCCAAGGCAGAAGAGTGATAAAGGCTGGTAATTGGGGTTAAGTGGTTTGCCCAGGGTTACACAGCCAGGAAGTGTCTGAGGCTAGATTTGAACCCAGGACCTCCCATCTTTGGGCCTGGCTCTCCATCCACTGAGCCCCTCCAGTTGCCCCTCCAGTGATGTTTTTTTGGGGAGCAGTGATATGGTCATAGTGGTGCATCCACAAGTTAACTGAGACAACAGTGTGAAGGATGGATTAGAAAAGGGTTTGACCAGAGGCAAAAAGTCTCCTTACAATAGTAGGCTGGCAAGAAGCAATGGGGTCTGCTTCATGGTGATGTTGGGAGTGGAAAGAAGGGGGATGGATGTGAGAGACATTGCAGATGTAGAGCTGACAGGATTTGGCAAGGGATTGAATGAGGGGGTGGGAAGTCTAATTTTAGATTACTAATCCTGGGAGGAGAGGGAGGAAAATCATGGGCTTGACAAAGGCTTTCCTTCTGGAGCTGTCTGATGGGAGCAGGTTGAGAGAAGGCCCCCTTGCCTTCTTACGCTGTTGGGTTTGGGAGCAGTAAAACTAACAGCTTGTCTCCTCCCCCTACCCCCAATAAAAAAAAAAAAAAGTTAAAAAAATCAGGAAAGGGCCACAGGCAATCTAACTCCAACAATATTTTGAATAAATTAATGACCTGTGTGTGTGGAAGCAGACACTTGGAAAATATTGTAGTGACAGATGGGCAGAGAAATAAAGCAACAGGAAAGGTGGGAAGGGTAATAAATATACTTTACAGGCCATTTTCCCCCCTCATCCCGTCTCGTTCATTATCCATCCCACTTATCTTTCATTAGCCATGTTCTCCTCTCCTTTTTGTTAAAGGAGTATTAAATTCCTTTCCTTTGTGTTATTATATTCCAAAGTTCTTTCCTCTCTGTATTTCTTCATTGGACTTTTTTTTCACTTTCAGTCTCCTTTCTTTAAAAAAAAAAAAAAAGAGAGATTTTGTCTTTTTGTTTTTTGTTTTTGCTTTTTTGTAGAGGCAAACAAGGACTATTTCACTTCACCGTTGGGTCTTCTTCCTACAAATTCTTTCCAGAGAAAATTAAAACAAATCCTCACCTTCTGGGACCCAAATTCCCCCTTTTCCTCTGTCTTCTCTGAACTGGCTATTCCCTTGCTGCCAGTTACTAAAAATACCACATTTGATTGCTCTCCTTCCTGTCTTTTTCCCCAGAAAGACTTTTGCCAATGAACCTGGGCTGCCCTGCCTCTTTCTGGGTGCAGACCCTTGCATGCCCACCCTTCCTGTAGAATGGCTCACTTCCCCTGAGGGCAGACAGCAGAGCTCTCTGGGCTGGGAGTCCCTCCTGCTGTCATTCCTCGGCTGTGCTCCCTTCCCATCTGCTCTACCCAGGGTTTGAAGGATGCTCTGCTTTCTTCCTGCTGTGGAGAACAGTGGCCTTGCCAAGCTGGACATTTTTTTTTTGGTCCTGAAACCTTTTTGCCCAGTTGGCTCGCCCTTCCTCGAGGCCCCCCCCCCCAGGCTCCCATTCGGTCAGTTGTGCCCGAGGACACACAGCTGGCGATCCTTTGGCCCAAGCAGCTGGGCCGCAGGCACCGGGAGGTTCTCTTTTCATCTGTGAATCTTTTCCTCTTGAACTCTTCACATACCTGAGGGCATTGCTATGATTCACCTACCAGAATGAAAGCTCAGAGATGGAACTCAGAGAGCAATGAGCTATTAGGAGACAGCACTGATAACTCTGTATGTTGAGCCCTGGGAAGTCTCTGGTGCTGGAAAGGGATCAGCTCTGATGCCAATCTGAACCCCAGGCAGAAGAAGAAAAGGAGAGGAAGAGAAGAACCCCCCTTCCTCCCCAGTGCGAAGTGGAAGCCCATAGCCATGAGAAACAGGATTCTGAAACAGGCTGTTGTCAGAAGCCCTCATCAGTGTCTACTGTCTCTCCATCTGCCAAGGCAAGGTTTCCATTCAGATTAGTCACCAAAAAAAGGCACAAAGCCTTTGTACTCAATAGGACAAGGGTATTTTTTTGTCAGGACACTATGGCCAAGCTGAGGAGGGCTATGCTGAATCACTAATTTTGAAATACGGTGAAATTTTCCCTGCTCTATTCTAGATAGATGTCTTTTGTTTTCCTTTTCTAAAGGACTCGGTCCTTTAGTGTCATAAATCAGGCTGGACAAATTTCTGTGATGCCGGGTCACTGAATGGAAGCTACGGTGAAGGGAAGCAAGTGCAGTTCATTTCCTGCCTGAGAAAATAGTGGGTTACCCTAGACCTGCTTCAGGCCAATGTCATCTGTATTACTGTCAGGCTTAATTGGACTCCAGTTTCCCACGAGTGATTGTAAGAGTATATATTAAGCACATCCTTTGCACCCTGTCCCGAACACAAAGGGAGACAGTCCCTGCTCCCAGGAGCTCAGATCCTAAGGGGGCAAGGCCATATCTGCAGGGGAGCTGTGCTTGGGGGCATCCCAGGTGTTGGGAGCAGGATCATAGGGCATTCAATTCTGAAGCCATATCTGGTGCCGGGTGGGGAGACTTGATTTTATTTTATTACTGTTCCCAGAGCAAGAAGTCGAAGGGGGAGAGGACAAATGACAAGATGTCCAGATAGGACTGGTTACCTGATGAATGGCTAGATGGGACATGTGAAACATGCTCTAAGGCTGGCTAGTTTTGGTGCATTGGGTGAGTTTACACTCATTCTGTCAACCTTAGGACAGTTGAGACGCAGGGTCAACTCTTGTGTGAGGATGGGGGGAGGAGGAATATCTTCCCTCTTTGAACTTGACCCCAGGAAGAGAGGATTTTTTTTATGGACCCTTTGTTTTGTGGCAGTTTTAAGTTATTAGATTTTAAAATCAGTAATTAAAAATATTTTTTCATTTTATTTTTTTTAACTTTTTTTATGGTTACGTGATTCTTGTTGTCTCTCTTCCCTCTTCCATCCCCCTTCCCAGAACTGACAAGCAATTCCTCTGACTTAATACATTTATTATCACTCAAAACCTATTTCTATATTATTCATAATCTTTTAAAACCAAAACCCCAAATCATATACCTGTATAAACAAGTGATAAATTATATATAAAATCAGTCATTTTAAAATGAAAACAACTTGACCAAAAATCTCTCACAGAATTGTAAGACTATTAAAAGAGTTTAATGTGGAAAAAAAAGGCAAGTTGAGAGAATGGTTGTTTTACATAGGGAAAAATAAGCCAACACAATAGATACAGATATAAATATATGTAGAGATTTACACTTTTCTGTATGTATCTTATATATAGACATGTAGGTAATGTATACTCATGTGTATATATGCACACAAATGCAGGTTTTACATACTAAAAACAGATATACATAGATACATATAAATATAGCATTGTTTATGAAGATTAAAGATTTTTAGCCTTTTTGATGTAATAATAGCTAACATTTATATACCATCTGAAATACTGCAAAACACTTTGCAAATATTCTCTAAATATCACTGTCTATATAGTAACTCAAACATTGTGGAACGATCAAATGTGATAGACTTTGCAACAAAAGGCAACCAACTAATACAATGATCCAGGACAGTTCTGAGGGACTTGTGAAATGAATGCTATGCACCTCCAGAGAAGGAACTGTGGGAGTAGACATGCAGAAAAAAACATATTTATCACTTGTTCATTTGGGTATGTGATTTTGGGGTTTGGGTTTTAAAAGATGACTATTACAAATATGAACAATATGGAAATTGCTTTTGAGTGATAATACATGTATAACCCAGTGGAATTGCTTGTCAACTATGGGAGAGGGGAGGGAAGAAGGGAGGGAGAAGACATGAATCATGTAACCTTGGAGAACTTATGTGTAGATTTGTTACTTGAATAAAATAAAGTGAAAAAAAAGAAGAAGAAATGACAATCAGGTGATTTCAGAAGAACCTGTGATGATTAACACAAACTGATTCAAAATGAAGTAATGAGTACCAGGAGACCATGGTAAGCAGTAATAGCTCTGTGGATTTATTTTTATGCACTCTATTAATTTCTTTATATTAGGGAGAATTATTGTGTTTGGGATCAGTGTCAGATATTCCATCTAGTCTGCCACTTTTGGCATTTTTCTTTATCCTTGAGAATCCCAAGGAATGTTGTTTTTTTTTTAAAAAGAATTTTATTAATAAATGAAAGGAAGAAGGGCTTTAACTTGTGTACATGAAAAAAAATCAGCTTCACAACAACCCTGGAATGTAGGTACTATTATTATCCCCATTTTGCTGATAAGAAAACTGAGTCAGTGAGTGGTGAAGTGACTTAGACGTGGTCACATAGCTAATAAGTGTCTGAAGTCAAATTTGAACTCAAGGCTTCCTGATTGTACAGTTCAACATTCAATTAGTTCTCTGTCCTCTGAACCATGTAGACCCCTTTGGCTGTCTGCCATGGGAACCTCTGGATCCCTTTCCAGAATAATACTTTTTTCCTGACATCCATATATGAAGGAAATGCTTTATTTCTGTTAGAGAATTATGAAAGTTGAGGCAGTTTCATTTTTTTTACCATGTAAGTTCTTGAACTCTGAATCTATCCAACAATGGGGGTCTGTAGATCCCAGATTATCATTCGGTTTCCTTTCTCCTACTATCTCCCTGCCAAAGCATTTCCTTTAATTGTCTAGATTATCTTTCTATACCGCCCAAGTTTGCTGCATATTTTCTAACTCTCTCTTCTATTTTGTGCTGTGTAGATTTGCTATAAATTGTATCTTATATTAAAAAAAAGAACAACCAAAAAACCTCACTGTGGTTATAAAGTGAAATCTATGTCTGGCTTAAATGGACTCTCTGAAGGCAAAAGCAAAGAACAAATTATAAATGTTATTACTGTCTTTCAGAAAATTAATTTGTATGATCCTTGCACTGTTCACCTAAGGACCTTTAAAAGGCTTTGCAAAGATATCATAGAAGCATGATCATTTTCTAACTAAATGGAACTTCAGAGATAATTTGATCTGAAATCACATTTTATAGGTGAGGAAACAGGTCCAGAGAGAATGGGTGCCCTACTCCAAGTAACAATTCAGGTTGATAAGAGAACCAGAACTAGAACTCACGTCTTTTGACATGCCTTCCTAGCAGGGTCCTTTTTACAGTCTGTAACCTAGACTGGTTTAAATGTTATCTTTTTAGTACCACAGAATCATGCATGTACAAAATTGGAAGAGATCTCATTTATGGTCTAGTTCAACCCATACCTGATAAAAGGACCATATAGGTGCTATCCTATCCTTTATTTGAAGACTCTTATTAAGGGGAACCCATTACCTCCTGAGGCAGTTAGGTGGCAAAGTAGATAGAGTGCTGGACTTGGACTCAGGAGGATATAAGTTCAAATCTGGCTTCAGACACTAGCTGTGTGACCCTGGCAAGCCACTTAGCCCTGCTTGCCTCAGTTTCCTCATCTGTAAAATGAACTGGAGAAAGACATGGCAAACCACTCCAGTATTTTTGATATCCAGACAGGCTCAGGAAGAGCCAGACACAACTGAAAAATGACTAAACAACAACAAGAATTAATTTCTGAGGCAGTCCATACCATTTTGCCATAGTTCTAATTCTTAGGAAGTTTTTCACCTCAAGACTAAATCTGAAACTCCCACCCTTTTGCTTTTAGTTCTGTCCTCTGGTGTCAGGAAAAGCAAGTCTAATCTGTTTTCTACAAGATTCCTTCAGATGCTTGTAGATAGTTCTAATGTCCCCCATATTTCTACTCTAGGCTAAACAGTCCCACATTCTTGTATGGCACGAACACAACATTCACCATTCTGGCAGCCCTCCTACGAATCTTGTCCGGCTGATTAATGTTCTTCTTAAACGGTGGCATCCAGAATTGACCATGATGCTCCAGGTGTGGTCTCAGTAGAACAAAACAGAGCCAGAGGAAAATGTTGATGAGCACACATGAATTTCCAAAGAGATGGCTGGGAGCACAGCATAGCTGAGACTAAAATCAGGGTCCCAGGACTTTAGAGCCAGTCAATACTCTCTCAAATACAGTCTCTTCATTTTATTTCTCTTGTAAGAATGGGATTATTCTCGTTTTATAACAGGGAACTTTTGAGTTCCTTTGAATCCAAAGAAAAATGAAATAGAATGAAATTTTGTTGATTCAAAATAAAGTGGGCAAAGTGAGTGAAGAATTTAAATAAAGGAGTTTTGGATTTTCTGATATTTGTTAGGAGAACAATAGGGCAATGGGAAAATAAAGGGAATATGGGTTGCTCCAAATTATGTCCTACTTCAGATGAATTAGTAGCAAATTAACAAGGGTTTTCTTTCAGTAGAATGCAGCTTGTTTAAGGGCAGGAACTTTTTTTGAAGTTTTGTTTTTGAATTTTTTATTTCTCCTATATGCAAGGCTCTTAATTAATGTACCTTAAATTACTATAAGTTGGGACAGCTAGGTGGCCCAGTGAATAGAGAATTAGGACTGGAAGTGAAAGGTCTAGGGTTCAAATCTGGTCTCAGACACATCCTAGCTGTGTGATCTTGGGCAATTCATTTAATCCCAATTGGCCAGCTTTTGTTGCATTATTGCTTTGGAAATAATACTTAGTATTGATTTTAAAACAGAAAGTAAGCATTTTTAAAAATTACTATGCATATATTTGATTAATATAGGCAACTAAATGGAACAGTGGATAGAATACTAGACTTGCACTTGGGAAGACACAAGTTCAAATCTGATCTCAGACACTTACTAGTTGCGTGATTCTGGGCAAGCCACTTAACCTGTTTGCCTCAGGTCCTCTTCTATAACATGAGCTGGAGAAGGAAATGACAAACTACTCCAGTGGTCCCCCGTATAGTGTCACAAATAGTCACAAAAGACTGTCACAAGGAGTTGGACATGACTGAAACATCTAAATAAAATCATTTGATTAAACTTATATTAAACTGGGCTTTCCCCACCCAGAAACTTGTTAGAGCAGAGAGATCATATTTTACATTTGTTTTTGCCAAACCATCTGGCAACAGTGCTTTATTGATAGATTGATAAAACATTTATTTTGTGCTCACTAAGTGCCAGGCACTATGATAAAAGATGAAGATATGCATACAAGCGAACAAGACACTTCCTACCCCCAAGGAGTTACATTTGAATTGGTGAAGACAACACCAAAGAAGAACTGAAAAGTAAGGGAGCAGAAAGAGGAGATCTGGACTAAAGAAAAACTGCTGATAATAAGCCACGAGTGATATAAGCATAACCTTCTGGTATTCCAGGCTAGGGAATTATTAATCAGTAGGTAAGCATTAATAAATTAAATAATTAATTCTCATTGAATTGAATTATTAATTAACTAAACTATTAGGCTTAAAATAGAGACATCCATCATCATATTCCAAGCTCTCTGCTTCTTTATGGTTGTAGCTGCTAAAACTTGCATAATCCCGACTATGACTCTATGGCATTTAAATTATTTTTCTTCTAGTTGCTTATAGAATTTTCTTCTTGACTTGAAAGTTAGATCTTAGCCACCCCCCATCCCTGCCTTCTCTTGGGCTGTACAACTATGTCTCTGGAACATATTCCTTGGTCCTTCCTCACTTAGGGCTCCTGGTCCCTTGATCCCACTTACCTTCCTCTCCTCTCTGGAACAATGACCTGGAACTGAGTAGTAAGCAACAGAGCTGCTAGATGGCATCTGTTCTTGCTCCCAGTGCTAGAACAGGGGTCCCCTGGGATCTTTTCTACCTGGAAGGTCACTCCTCTTCCCATTTTTTGGCATTGGGCTGCTCCTTGCTCTTGGTGCTGACCAACAGTCCACTGTCACTTCCACTATGGTGGACATTGCTGCTGTTCTGCTGAAGTCCTGACCAGTCCTCACCCCAGTGTCCACAGACCTCTCTTCTCTCTTCCTCAGCTGCCCTGTGCTGGAAGAGTGACTCACTGAGACTTTTTCCTTGGATTGCTTGTTCTTGGCATTCTTGATCAGTCATGGTGAAGGAAGATATGAAAGAGCTAAGGAAAAATTGCTAGCTTTCCTTCCTCCATCTTAATTCTACCCTTTCCTCTACTAACCATTGTCATAGGATGTGGACAAATTTTAGCATTATGGTTTTACATGATATGGCAAAATACCACACCAACATCCCATCCCATAGTAAGATAACTAAATCTTACATTTGCGGTTCAACATTGGACAAATGTTCAACATTAGGTAGAAGATACAAGGGGATGACTGAGATTTACCATTCAAGACTACCAGATATTGCTCACATGAAGTGAATCTCTGATTGTTTCTTTCCTGCTATATCTGTACTCAATCTTTCTAATGATTTAGTAAATGACTACTCTCACCTGAGGGCAGAGTTTAAGGAGTTTTCTGATTTCTGCTTCTATTATTGAACATTGGACAATGAATCTAGCTAATGTTGAGAATGATCCTTTTGTTGACATTAGACCTTTTTTGAGTGGATGAACAAAATATATATAAAAAGTAAAGAATTTGTCACAGTTTCCTTTTTAGTCGCTGAGCGTGCTGAAGTGTCTCATAGTAGTGAAGGTGACAGAAAATTGTCTACTCTAGCAAACCAGGTAGAAATTGGGCCTAGCAAATTAAGTCCCATGAATTTTTGTAGTGATGGGAGTATTAGTCAGGACATGAGTTATCCTTTTTCATTTTTGAAAATGTACTATATATATTTTTGCCAAGATAGCTGTTGTAGATAAAGTGAAAGGCCAAAAAATTCAATATCTCATCTGATGAGTGATATCTTTAAAAGATCAGTGCTACTTAGTGCCACAAAAGCAGAAGTTTTCAGGCCATCTATATTACATTCATATTCTTGCATAACAATGCCAGGCTGTGTATGAAGGCTCAGTGGCTTAATACAATGTTTTGCCTTGCTGCACGAGCAAACAGGTATTTAGGAAATGTATCTTGATGATAATGATAATGATAATAATTTGGCATTTGGCACTCCCACAACATGTCATTTAGCAAATGTGAAGCATGATATATTTTCCTATTTGGCGGTAGGTTGGGGGCCAGGGGAGCCCTTGAGTGATGTCCTAGCTCTGTAGCTCTTTGTGTGACCTGGTGCAATTCACTTAACCTCTCTGAGCTCTGTTTCCTCATCAGTCAAATGAAGCCATTAAGTAGTTCCTAAAGCCATTCCCAGTTCTAAATCCTATGAAACAATTCATTTCTCTAAAGTTTTTTTTAAAAAGAATGCACAGATATTAGTTTGATTTAGTTTCTCATTAGTAGAAAGCTCAGTAGAATGTTGCAATGTCATGGTCAGCTGTCAAAAATGATTTATGTCATCAGTTAATTTTAAAAGTGGCAGGACTTTACATTTTATATTTCTATAAGAAAACTCTTCTAGGATGAAATTCTACTTCTGATTTCCTAGTTTGATGCGTAGCTTTATCACAGGTTTTGACTTTCCAGTTCAGCTGTTTGATTTGTGGGCGCCATTTCCATTTGTGATGTGTTAGCCAATGAACAGCTGATTTAATAATCGTCAAGAGCCTCCACTACACAGCGATGACTGAAGTGTCGTTTCTTTAGATCAATAGTATCGCCTTATTTTAGTGTGGAAATAAATCATTTTAGCACTTGGCTGCCAAAATGTTAAGACTCCCCGGATCAATGGCACAAGCCTATGTTATCTTTGGATTGACTATGTGAGTCTGTAGATCATCAATCAAATTAACGTTAATTAATCTAACTTAATGGAATACCACCTAATAAAAAAATACACTTTAAAGAAAAACATCGTTGAGTAGTGCAGGGCTTTTCCCTTCCTAAGTACTAGCTAATCCATTACAATAAATGTTGTGCCTCAGCATTTGCTGGCTGGCTGAGGCTCTCCAGTCTCATGGATTTTGGGGGGGAAAATCTCATCTCTGCTTTTTCTGCCCAGTTTCTTTTAGAAAAAAAAATTTTTTTTCTTAAGGATATAAATTATAGTGAGAAACCAAACCATCTTCACCAGCTTTTCAAGACACAGACCAGCAAGCAGGTTGACTCAATAGCTGGCCATATTTCTTTGGAGCACAGAAAATCCCTGACATGTGAAAGACGATATACAAAGCATTGCCACCCCGCTGCTCTTACCCTCCTCCACCTGTCTGAACTGATGCGCTCCCTGCTGCCACCACTGTGGAAGCCAGGGTGAAAAAATGTGATGCTTTGAGGGTTTAAAAAAGAAAAAAAGAAAGAATTTCAGAATTAGAGGAAGCAAGCTTTACCTAGGGATTTGCTATGAAAGACAGGGATATCGCATCAGAGCTGACCATGGTGGGGCAGGACTTGCCTGTCTAGTGGCTTTCCCTCTGATTCCAGTTATCTTGCCCCACACTGCCTGATATATTCCATTTCGTTTTTATTTTGTAGCTAGAAGAGACAGCAGAAGGCACAGTGGATCAAAGATCAGCATTGGAGTTGGGAAGACCAAGGTTCAAGGACTGCCATGGACACATAACTAAATATATGTCTTCAGACAAGCCATTTACCCTGTCAAAGAGGAGATATGGAGGTGGCAATGTTGGCAGGAGGCACAACATGCTAAATTCCCCAAACTGATGAAAAATGGCAGGCCTAGATTCCTCCTTCCTCTTCCCTAAGCGGAAATTTTACCCCTTAGAAATAAATTTAGTTGAACACATCTCCACTTTTATGGATTAAAATACCTCTGGGAATATTAAAGGCCATCCATCATTCAGACCTTCCTCTGGATTAGTTTTGTCATGTTCATTGGGAAGAAATAGAAGTTTTAACTGGTGCAGAAGAGTTGGATAATTTTGGAGTGTGGATAGTTTAGGGACTGGGGCAGGCCCGGGTGGAGTGTTGTAGAGATATCTTCTTCCTTCTCTCACCTTTGCCATAGAGCCTTGGATGCAGAATTCATGCTAGACCACATAGTTCAATATTAGGCAAAAGAATTTTTGCGGGCTGGTCACTGTAAACAATATTGTCTATAAGAGTGCAAATGTTTTGAACACCAAATGACCAGCTTAAAGATAAATCTTTAAATTGAATGAAATAATCTCATAAGTGGGAGGCTACGGGAACTACTTGAATAAACAGAAAACTGCACAGAAAAGCAATTTCAACCAGAAAAGGACAGCATAAAGGAAAGCATGAACAAATATTTTATCAACTGAACATTCATAAAAAGATTTCTTTTTTATTTTATTTATTTAAAATTTATACATTAATTAATTTAGAATATTTTTCCATAGTTACATGATTCATGTTCTTTCCCTCCTCTCTTTTCTCTCCCCTCCCAGAGCCCATGAGCAATTCCACTGGGTTTTAGATGTATTATGGTTCAACACCTATTTCCATATTATTACTATTACTATTTGCAATAGAAAAAGATTTTTAGTAAGATATGCCATTTGCAACTATAAAAAAAAAATTTGTTCCCATAGCATATATTTCTTCTATCGTCAGGCTTACTGTCTACTGTTGCTCTTTTCTGAGAAGTTTCTTTTCTAATGGCAAGTGAAGGGAAATAGGGCTCAGAACACATACTTAATTCCTAGCTTAACCACATACTAATTTTATGGTTTCTGACGAGTCACTAATGCCAAATCTTATCACTGAGAGGAAGATAATTCCTTTACTAGGTGCTCATTATGAGTCTTAATTTACAGTTTGCTTTCAAAGTGTTTTATAAACATAAAGGGATCTTGAGGAAGGCTGTTATGGAAACATCAGCCCTGTTTGTGTAGATAGTTCAGAATTGTTTTCATCTTCAACTATGACTGGGATAAATGGTCAGGCTGGCTTTTTGGATCAGATTGGGCAAAGATTCAGTATGTTTGGATTGTTGGATACATACTTGAGAAGTTTTATTCTCAAAGTCATTCATTGAGGAAGCAAGACTGAAATAGATCAGAGACTTGGAACGGGAAAAAGGCCTTTAAGATCATCTAGTCCAATTTCTTAATATTATTGATAAGGAAATTGGAGATCACCGAGGTAAGTTCCTGGGTTACATAGGTTGTAAATGATTGAGTTGGGATTTGAACCCAGGTGCTCAGACTTCACACATACTATCTATCTATCAGTTAGTCAACAAGCATGTATTAAGTGCCTTTCATGTGTTAAATAGCTTTCAGGGTGCCAGGGATAGAAAGAGAAAAAAATGAGATAATACCTGCTCACAAAGCTTCTTACTCCTATGAGGAACAATCATTCTCTTGGAGGAGACTAATACACATTTGTCTATAGAAAATTAATATACAGATAAAAATGTAAAATAAAAGCAAGGTAGTTAAATATGAGGGAGTTTAGAGAGTAAGGGTCCTAGGAATTGGATTCCCACAACTTTCTATATCACTGTGAGGAAGATAATTCCTTCACTAGGTTCTACTTCATGTAGAAGGTGTTGCTTAGTCTGTGTTTGAAGAAAGTGAGAGCTTCTATGAATCAGAGGTGAGGAGGGAGCTCATCCCAGGCATGAGGGAAAATGTCTAGTGGAGAGCCATGGAGGTGGAAGATAGAATGAAAGAACAGAGAAAAGGACAGTTTGCCTGAACCACAGAATAGGAAGGGAAGTAATATGTGATGAGGCTGGGAAAAATAGGCTTGAGACAGGTTATGAAGGGTTTTTATATGCCAAACAGAATAGTTCATATTTTATTCTTGCTGTAGTTTTTACCCTATAGAATGTTGCCTGTCCACTCCTTGATGGCAGAGACTGACATTTGTGTTTGTATTCCCCTGTGCCTAGCATAGAACCCAGTATATGATAAACTCATAATAAATAATTGTCGATTGGTTTAAGATATCCTATTCCATCATATAATTTCAAGTAGCATTGGGATAAATGGCTAACTCAAAGCTCTAGGTGTCAGGAGAAGGATTCTGTTATAAAAATTATAGAATTTAAGCTTATATAGTCCTTTCTTCATTCTTCGGTTTCTTCTTTTCCTCCTTAACTTCCTCTTTTTCTTCTTCATCCAGATCCCATTTTGTTATCCATCCCACAGGGGATCTGAAATGCTGCTTTAGTCCAGCCTTTGGGAAATTGCTTTACCAGGTTTGGGGAAATTGTTTTTAATTTTGTCATTAAAAGTAGGTAATAGAGTCTAAGGAAATCCAGTTTAGCAACCTAACCTGCTTACCCATAACAAGTACCTTTATATACCAAACGTATGCATCCTCATTTTTGCCATCTTGAAGAAATTGTAGTTCTTGTGCTCTGCTGCAACAAGGGGAACATCAGGTAATGGAGTAAGAAAAATTTAGGCAAGTCTCTATCTCTCTGGGGTTTAGCTTCCTTTTCTGCAAAATGGAGCTAATATGTACCCTATCTCAGGGGTTAGTATGAAAAGAAATGTGATTGGAACGCTATAGCTGGGAGCCATTGTGAATGTTATGTGAGACTGAAGCCAATCTGTTGCAAAAGGTTATTTGATCTCAGAGGAACAAGGTAATCATTGGGGTTTACAGTCATGAACAGGGACTCAGAACCAGAAAAAAATGAACTTATGTCCAACTAAATATCATAAAAGCAAAGATAAAGGATCCTCATCATGTATAATAGCACATTGACCCATTAAGCCAACTAAGATAGGGATAGATGTATAATGGGCATTATTTGTATGCCCCAGAATTCTAGAAATTGTACATATTTACATGGTGGATACTCCAGAACTCTGCTATCATGATTGTAGAATGGAAAGTTTTGAAGTTTTGTTTCAGGGGCTTTCCCTTCTCTTCCCTTTCATCACCTGGTAGCCAACAGGTGTGATGGTTCTCTCTGAACTTGGCTAGATGACACTGCAAGCAGTAAATACTTTCTTTCATCAAAACTGTACTAAAAAGCCTTTCCAGCTTGGTAGGTAGAGGATTCCAGGTATAACTAGCTTGTATGACCTTTGAAAAGCCAGGGTCCCAATGAGGCATGAGCTAAGAACTTGTGTGGAAGGAAGTGTTTAGACCAGTGGTTCCCAAACTTTTTTGGCCTACCACCCCCTTTCCAGAAAAAATATTACTTAGTGCTTCCTGTCACATACTATCACCGCCTTCTTACAGTTATTCACTATCCCCAAATGCACCTGTGACCATCACCACCACCCCTGGATCGCTACAGCACCCACCAGGGGGCAGTGGTGCCCACTTTGGGAATTTTATATTTCTACAATTTAGAGAATTGTACATATCTCAAAGTATACATATAGCATATGAAAATGATCATCTTACTGTATGGGATAAATTTAATCTATCTAAAACTAGGTAGCCATAAAAACAATGAAATATTGGGCTAATGATAATTTTTTTTCCTTATTAGAATTTTGAAATAGTGCAAAGATCACTGGTTCTATGAGTCAGGAGATGCAGATGAATGGCTGACCTCTGTGACTCACTTGGGTCATTTCACATCTCTAGGCTTCGGTTTCTTCACCTGTATAGCTGGAGAAGAGTGTGGGTTTGGGGAAAAGAAGGGTTGAAAAGCTCTTAGTTTCCTTTTAGCTGAATGATTCTAATACTTCTAATTTATAAATAATTCTTGGAGACTTTGAATGATACAGTGAAATGAGTCCTGGGTTTGAAGTCTAAGGCCCTGGTCTTGAATCCTATCTCTTCAACCCAGGTTGCATTGTCATTTAATCTCTCTACATTTCAGTCAGTCAATGAATGTTTATTAGGTACTCACTATCTGCTAGAAACTCTGATAAGCAAGAAAGAAAAAAAAGTGAAAAAGAGGTCTCTGTCCTCAAAGATCTAACATCCTAATGGGAGATAAATCATATAAACCATGCAAGATACATGTCCAGAGTAGATGGAGGGTAATATCAGAGAGGAAGACACTAACAGAATATTTGGAAGTGTGTCATTTGGAAAGATCATTCACAGAAGGTAGGATTTGAATTGAGTTGACTCTTGAAGTAAGCCAGGGAAACTAAGAACTAGAAATGGTCAGAAACATTCCAAATATGGGGGACATCTAGTGCAAAAGCATGGAGAAAAGGGCATGCAGACTCTCAAGATGTGTACCCATAAATTCAGAGAAAAGGGATTGGTGATATAGATGTGGGATTAATTTTTAGTTGTGAGAACTCGATGTCAAAAAATAGATGATATTGTCCATTGTAAAGAAAATATGGCCAAAGATAGAGACTTGAGAGAAACTCCTAATTAGGCTCTGGGAAGAGGAAAAGGAGCCATCAAAGGAGAGTGTTGAGGACAATAGTGAAGCCATACTATCAAAGAAGGAGAAGCCAGTCAATAACATCTTTCACTTATATAGTACTTTATCAGTAATATATGTATGTGTGAGAGAGACATTGCAGTTGGAAAATGGACTGGGCTCTGAATTGAAAAGTAGACTGGGAAGACTCGAACACTTTGTTCCATCTTTATGGAACAAAGACATCTTTTAAAGTTGAGTATTACTCAAAGGGCAATGAGAGGTGCATGGTGAACAAGAACAAGGTGAACCACTCTTGAAACAGAAATTTTGTTGAAGTTGCTGTCCAGAAGGCAAGATATTACCAAGAACAAAAGTATGGAATAATGAATAAACAGCCATTGTACTTGCTTGGGTAGCCTGTGATATCAAGAGAACAGAGGGAAAATTCCAAACATTTTGGGGAGGAAACTTCCTTATGGTAGAAGTACAAAAATAGGATGAGCAGGGATAGGTGACTTGTGAGCTGCGTTATTGGAGGGTGAACTCGTATTTCCATTTTACATATGAAGAAATAGGTTTTGACAGGTTAGGTGACTTGTCTGTGATCATACTGTGAGTAAGGTCTGAGAAAGGAGTTCAACTAAAGTCTCTAGACTCCAAGACCATTGCTCTAACCTCTTCAGTCAAATTCTGCCACAAGGCAGAGGAGAACAAAGACAAAGGGAAGGCCACTGAATGTGCATTTGTAAGGTTCACATCTTTTCAAGAAAATTGTGGGAATATAGAACAGATTGCTAAGAGCTGAGGAGTGATTGCTTGAGGTAGCAGAGGTAGTGTGGTGGGGAGGCAACAAGAAGGAACACCTGGTATAAATTCCAGCTGTGATACATTCTCATTAATGTATAACCTTGGGTGAGTCACCTAAACTATTCGGGTCTCCATTTTCTCATCTGTAAAATGATGAGGTTGAGGAGAACTAGATAATCTTGAACCTCTAAATCTGTGAGTTAATCACATTTGTGACCTAGGCCACTTATAAACACAGACAAACCTACCCATGGAAACCTGAAATGTTTCATTTTCTTTTTTCCCCCTCTATAATTTTCCTTTTAGCAAGAAGTGCTCTTCAAGGACACTCCATTGACCTTAGAAAGCTCTCACAATTAAGATTCTTTAGCTTTAAAAATAACCACTGCAACACCTGATGTCTTAAAGCCTCATTAAGGCCCCTTCAGTTGTGAAGAGAGAAAAGGAAGCTCTTGAATCTGGCCCTCTTCATGATCCCTTCTTTATTTTCCTCTTCTTTGGCACTCTTCCCCCACCCCAAGCACAAATTCTGCTTTAAAGTGCAAAGGGAAGGAATGGGGGAAAAAAGCATGAGAAATGAGATGGAAGCAAAGTAAAAGAAGATTAAGAAAAGGGCTTCTTTACTTTGCTGATGGTTTGTGGTGGTATGGATTTTTTCCTCTCCGTCTCTTTCTCTCTCTCCCTCCCTCTCTGTACTTCCCTTCTCTCTCTGTCTCTGTCTTTCTCTCTCATCCCAGTTGCCAGAGCCCTCTTCCTCCATTTCTTATTGCCTTTCAGAGTCAGGGTCCAGTAGCAGAAACTACTGCCTGAATGATTAAAGGCATCAAGAAAGGAAGCCTAAGCTTTAATTAAACGACACTGAATGAAGGGAGCAGTCACAGCTGGCCCTTTCCATATCTCTTTGGTAAGTAGACTTGATGCTTCTTCTTGAGGTGAAAAGACCTGTAGAGTTTTTGTAGGCTTTTCTCCATGCTCTGTAGTGTTCAATCATTTCCTCTTAGTTTAAGTATACTAGAGGAATCCATTCCCATCTGAGAAGCATAAACTCTCTAAGTGGCTTCCATCTTGTCCTCAGATGGGACAGGAAATACAGGAGACAAGCTTAAAATTTCATATGCACTTATTTCACTGTCAATATTGGTTTGCAATTCTGCTAAATCCTGGAATAAGTACAGCTATAAAATGTGCTCTGTTTTACAGCTTTATGGCCATATACAAGCCAGTCACAATCCAGGCAGTGTTTCATTTCTGACTCTTCATTATGCCTTTGGCTCTCAACCTCCTCTGAGTGAATCTCCTTTAATGTTCCATATTCCTGTGGAAGAGATTGAGTCAATCTGTTTTACATCTGAGCTAAGTCTCTCACCTTGTCTTTGGCATCCTGAGTTTTGACTTTGGTCTCCATCAACTCAGGTGTGTTTATTTCTGTCACATGCTAAAATGAGGCATATTGGAATATGTGACTAATATTCGTCATGTGGTACCAGACATGACTGGGCTTTAAATTGGCTTTGGAGTTATTGAACAGCTGTATGCATTACATCTTAATGAATACTGACCTTCACACTGAATTGTTCATTTGATGACAAAATTTATTTGTTCAAAGAAAGATATTTTATTTTCCCAATTACATGCAATAACAATTTTCAGCAGATATTTTCTGAAATTATAAGATCCAAATTGTGATGACAAAGTTTTTGATCACCAAATGAGATAATGTATGTGAAAGCATTCCAAAGAGTAGAAGACTTGAGAAAAATGCAGAAAATAAGTATGAATTTTCACTGTTAATTTTTATCATTTTAAAGATAAAGTCATCCCTCTGTCCTGGAAGACTATGATTAACAGCTATCATGGATCCCTATTAGTGAGGATCATAGAACCAGTAATACAGAACTTGAAGGGTCCTTCATTTTAAAGTTGAAAAAACTGAAGCCTAGAGACTTCCTCAAGGTTTCAGAGTTATGGGATAGAAGCAGGCTTTGAGCCGAGCTCCTCTGATTTCAGAATCATTTCTCTTTTAACAGTACCACGCTTTCCTCTAGATTTCAGAACCCCATTTCATTGGTCTGATGGCCTTTTAGTGTTGCTTTCACTTTTTTGTATGGTAGCTAGAGAGGTATTCTGGAAATCAGGGAAGCTATGGGTTTGGATCCCACCTCTGTCACATGTTGGCTGGGTGACCTTGACAAATCACCTAATTCCTGAGGGCTCTAGGCAATCCTCCAAGACTGCAAGTTCCACGAGAGGGAACTTCATTGGTAGAGGGAACTTCCTCCTTGGGAGTTCCTTCTACCAAGCCAAGTCAACAAGCAATTGTGAAGTACCTACTATGTGTCAGGCATAATGCCAAAACACTAGAGATACAAAGAAAGACAAAAAACAAAACAAACACCAACAAAAACCCCAAAATGAAACCAACCAAGTGAAAAAACAAACAACAAAAAACAGTCCTTAGTTTCAAAGAATTCACAGTACAATGGGGGAGACAATGTACAACTAAGAGATAGGATAAATTGGGGATAATCTTGGAATGCCCATATGTCCGACCTTTATTCCTTTCCCATTTACTTACATTATTGTGGTCATTGTTGTGATACTGTTCTCCTGGGTCTCTGTATCAGTTCACAGAAGTCTTCCCAAGTATCTTTGAATTCTAATTTGTACTTTAACTATGGCACAATAATATTCTATTATATTCACGTTCTAATTTGTTCCCAGTGATTGGGCACCTGATATGTTCCCTCCTTTGTTTTTGCTTCCACAACAAGCAAAGAGCCAAGATGTAAACAGAGTCTTGCATGACAAATTCATTATTCTCTCTACCATCACCCCACATCTGGATCTATAACTAGCATATAAAGCAGCACAGAAACATAAACTATTTGGGAAGTATGAAGGATTTCTTCTTGTTTTCTTCTTGTGACAGCTTGGCTAGAAGATAGAAATTTTTCATATTATCTTTATTGTACTCATACTGGAGTCATTCTTTTGCCAAAAACCTTTCAGAAATAGTTTTCTGTTCCAAAGGATGCCATATGCAGTCAATATTTTTATATTTTTCTCCCCAGAATGTTCTCAGTAAGTCTTTCTCTCCTTCTCCCTCCTTCTATCTCTCTCTCACCCCTCTCTCTCCCTCCTTCTCTTTTTCTTTCTCTCTTTACTCTCCCTTCAATCCTCCCTGCCATCTTCCCTTTCTGTCAAGTCTCAGTACCCTGAAGCTTTTTATTTGCAGTCTCTTCAAGCCCATGTAGAATAGAAAGCTCAACCAGTCAGGATACTGGGGTTCTAGACTCAGCTCTACTTCTAACTAGCTGGGAAGCTTCTCAGAAACTTTATCAATAAAATGCAAATGGTATAATGGGGAGGAAGATCTCTAAGACTCCTTCCAGCTCTGACACTGTGTGATTATTAAATGCTTGCCAAACTATTGAAGCAATACTTGTCTAGAACCAGAGCCTCCTTTTCTCACAAACAGTGCCAGAGAATCAGACAAATCCTTACTTTTTAATTCTCCTCTCCCTAGATTGCAAGGGAAACTTTCATTTGAACTTCATCACTATAACACACAAATCACAAGTTTGTAGATTACTTTTCATTAATTACATTTTGAGCTTGGCTGCTTTCGGGTAAAATATGCAGAAGTACCTTATTTTCACTATTATCTTCAAATTCCACTGCAGCATTGCCTACTTCTGGGATGGTTTCCTAGGAACAGCTAAGCTTAATGGTGGATTCTTATTATCTCCTTTCCTTCCATGTCCTTAAGTTTGGGGTTCATCTTGGTTTGGGGATTGTAGCTTTCAGTACACTGATTTTTCTCTTCCTGATTTGTCCCCATGATGGTTATAGACTGCTAGTTTTTGTTTTTTGTCTTTTTTTTCTTAAGCACTTGCCATAGTTCCTGGTACATAGTAGGCATTTTATAAGTCATCACATAGTCACAGACTTAGCACTAGAAGGGGCTCAGAGGCCATTTAGTTCTAACTACTTATTTTGCAGATAAGGAAACTAAAGTTGAAAGCTTGTGTTATTTTATTTTCCCAGGGTTATCAGTCAGAATTTGAACTCATCTTCCTGACTCTGAGCCCAGTGCTATGTATGTATCTATCTAGCAGACTCTAAATGCTTGTTGATGAATTGATTAGATTCTGGTTAGAAGTGTTAGGGGAATGGATTTTTCAAAAGCTAGTAATGCTCAATAATTACATTTCTAAAATACAAAATGAGCATTTTAAATTTTAGTTCTAGATCCCCATCCTATCACCCCAACTTAGACACGTAGGGTAAGGGTAATGAAAACAAATGCACTGAATCACTGTTTAATATCTGCTCATTAATTATAATTTACATAAAGCATAAGAGCTTGAATTTCATGACAGAAGTGATTATAGCAAGGCAGCAATTGTATAATATGGAAATAACTTTTTCTTAGACCATTTTGGACAACAGTGCTTAGCCATTAAGATTATAGCCACTGAAAACAATTGCATCAAATGGAATATTCTAACCATAATTCCCATCCCATTTTCCTGCTGTTTCTAAAAAAAAACACGAATATGATCCTGTCTTATTAGCATCTAGATGCTTTTAACCTCAGCGGGGCTGTCCCAGCCACACAGATATCCTTTTATTCATCTCTTTTCATCTCCCTCGCATGTTTGCTGTAGCAGGTGTGCCAGCCTTTCCTCTCTACTCAATCCTTCATCTCCACACAGGGTCTGCATTACTCTCAGACACTGACCACTTCTTCTATTTTACCGGGAAGACTTACGTCATGGACTATGAAAGCCATCAATTCTCTTCCTTTACACTGTGAAACATCTCTCTATCTTTACAGTTCTATCCTCTTTTCCTCCATTTTCAGAGGAGGAGAAGAATGGGGGAGGGATGTCCTTTTTACCAAACAATCTTCTCAACCTATGCTTCTGATTTATTTTTTTTCCTTGACTTTCCTGGGACTTTGATACATTGATTATCTTTCTCTTTGCATCCTCAATCTCTTAGTCTCTCCACTGTCTCTTTCTTCTTTAAAAACATGCCCATCTTATCACTTCATTTTTTTAAAACCCTTACCTTCTGTCTTAGAATTAATACTATATAGTGGTGCCAAGGCAGAAGAATTGTGAGGGTGAGGCAATCTGAGGTCAGATTTAAAGCCATGACACCTCCTATCTCCAGGCCTAGGTTTTTATCCACTAAACTATCTAGCTCCCTAATATTATCACTTCTAAACAAAAAAATGACAATGTCTCCCATCTCCAATCTCTTCTGATTCTCTTGGAACCCTAGTTCATACGTTTGTTTTTTTTGCACTTTTAAATGTCTATAGAACAAACCATCTATGCCTTACTGTGGCATGTGATTCTTTTCTACATATTTTTTTATAAATTGACCAAACAGTGTCTACCTATCAGGAACCCAGAAACCTTCTTTGATTCAACTTGACATTGCATGTGTGTTGAATCGAGTACAATGCATGGCCCATCAGTTATTCCTTATTTTTATGGTGTGTGATCCATCTTTTTTCCTGGTCATCCATTTCTCTGCTGCCATCCTTTATACTGTTTCTCCTGCATAATTCTTTGTGTGAAGTGTGTGACAGCCTGCTCTTGGCCACCACCACGTCCCTCTCCATTGCCACCATGTCCCTCTTTATTGCTCTTTGGGTGATGATGAACTCCAGCTCTTCAGAGAACCTAACATTCTACAACTGGTAGCAGTCAAATGTCACCAGAAGACTATTGGTATTAAAAGAGAAGTCTCTGTTCCAGAGAAAAAGTTAGTCATGAAAAGAAGAGAACAGTTCCTCAGAGGCAATGCAGCATACTTTTGTCCTGTTCAGTTCTGGACCCAGCACATTGGGCAGGGGCAGTGTCTATTCCACACATGTTACTGGTGAAGAGCTATATAAATGTAAGATGTTGTTGACTGCCCTCTCCTTCCTTGGCAGTACAGCTTCATTGCTTTCAATATTCTTTCTTTGTTTTGCTGGCAGCTTTTCCTCTTCCCAACTCCTACAATGGAAGTACCTACCAAAACTTCTGTCTTTGAGTCTCTTTTCTTTATTCTCTGGATGATCTCATCTACTCTCTTACCTCCTAGGTATCACCTCTCTGCAGATAAATCCCAAGTATATATCTCCAGTCACACCTGCCATGAACTCTAGACACAGTTTTATTGCTCAAAGAAATCTAGTCCAATCTCTCCATTTTATAGGTCAGGAAACTGGGCCCCAAAGAGTTTAATTTTCTTGCCCAATGCCATATTGGGGGAAGTAATTCAATTTGAAACTAGATCCTCTTACTCCTCTTATTCCAAAGCCATTATACGCCCCCTAACCTACTTGTTAGACATCTCCACTTAGATGTTCTCCAGACACTTCAGTTCAGTATATCCAAAGCAAATCTGTATCGCCAACGGATTGGGAACTTTCCCTTTTTTGTTAATGCCATGAACGTTTCCCTTGAACACTTAGGACTGAAACCTTAGTATTATTTTAAAATTTACTTTTCATGTTTTTTTTTATGATCTTCCCAGTCCTGCAAGTGTTTCTACCATATGTCTTGAAGAGACATTACAGCGTAGTAGAAAGTGCCCTAAAGTTGTTGCCAATTGAGACAAAGGTTTGAATCCCACTTACTAGTTATATGACCTTAAGAAAAGTCACTTGATCTCTTAGCCTATTCCCTCATTTGTAAATTAATAATATCTCTTGCATCAATTTTCAAGGTTGTAGTAAGCATTAAATGAGCATGTAAAGAATTCTGCAAACCTTAAAGAGTTAGATTAACATCAGCTATTATTATTCATCCAGGATTTTTCTATCACCAACATCTTAGTTTAGGTCCCTAGATTATTTCAACAGATTTCTAACGTTCCCTAGGACAGTTCGATTTGAAACCCTTCTTCCACAAGTGACCTTCCCAGTTCTCTGTCGTGCTCAAATAATCATAGCATCTTAGTGTGGGAAGGAGCCTCTGACAACATCACTGACCTGAAGCAGGGAGCCCATCTACAATATCCCCATGGAATTATCATCCTACCTCTAGCTGAAGATTTCTAGTGACAGGGAAGCCACTTTTTCTCAACACTATCCATTTCATTTGTAGACAGCTCTAACCGGTCCTCCTTGACCTTCTGGATTCAAGCAGAATAGAGCTAATTCCTCTCCCACATGATAGGTAACCTTTTCAAGTACTTGAAGACAGCTATCATGTCCTCACTAAGACTCTTCTCCATTTTAAACATCCATAGTTCCTTCACTGGGTCTAATGATATGCATCTGAGTCCCTTTACCATTCTAATTGCCATACTTTAGATCAGTGGTTCCCAAACTTTTTTGGCCTACTGCCCCCTTTCCAGAAAAAAAATATTACTTAGCACCCACTGGAAATTATGAAACTATTTATATTGAACTCAGAATAGAATGTAATACAAAAAAAGTATGGACATCGCCACTTTCCTGGATCGCTGCAGCACCCACCAGGGGGCGGTAGCACCCACTTTGGGAATCACTGCTTTAAATGATCTCCAGGTTTTGAACTTGCCTCCTAAAATGTGATATCTAGGATTGAACTTAATTTCTAGACAGAGTCTGGCTGCTATAGAATACAGTGAGAACACCTGCCTCGTTTTTGTCATTATACTTTTGTTCATGAAGGACATAATCATATTATCTTTCTGGCTATGAATTCACATGGGGGACATCATGGAAGAGAAGAAACAATTCTTGCTCTGCCAGTTCCACAACTGGTAAATGTTCAAAGGAAATCAACAGGCAGTTCTCAAGGGAAGAAATCTGAGCTGTCTATTGCCATATGAAAAAAAAATGTTCCAAATCATTATTAATTAGAAAAATGCAAATTATGTAACTCTGAAGTTCCACCTCATACCCATCAGATTGGCAGAGCTGACAAAAAAGAAGTGATAAATGTTAGAGAGCCTATGGGAAAACAGGTACAATGATTCCCTGTTGATAGAGCTGTGAATTGGTCCAATGATTCTGGGAAGTAATTTGGAATTATGCCCCTAACAGTATTAAACTGTGCATACATATCCTTTGACCCAGCAATACCACTATTATGCCAAAACCCCAAGGAGATCAAAGAAAGGGGAAAATTTCCTAGATGTTAAAAAAAACGCAATTATAGCAGCTCTTTTTTTGGTGGCGAAGGATTAGAAACTAAGAAGGAATTCATCAATGAGGGAAAGGTAACAAATTATCTTTGTAGCAGTATATTATTTTGCTGTACGAAATCAAGAGCCAGAGAAACTTATGAAAACTTTATGAAGTAATGTACCAGGTAGTAAGCAGAAATAGAACAATAGTAAATAATAAAAAAAAGAACAAAGACATTAGAATAAAGATAATAGAATTAGAATAGAAATTAGAATAAAGAATAAAGATAAAAGAATAAAATATCAACAATGTAAAAATAACAATTTTGAAAGACTTAAGAACTCTGATCAATGCAAGAATCAATTGTGATTTTTTAGGTTTTGAGCGATAATATATATGTGGATTTTAAAATTAATATCCAATAACTATTCTATTTAATAAAGTTTTATTGATAATAAGTAAATTTAGAGTCCTAGATATTCAGCCCGCTAGCCAGAGCAAAAGAGGAAGAACGAGGTGGAGCCTCAAAACTTATACAAAACATGACCACCCAAACGTAGACAAAAGAAAAAGCTTTCTAGGTAATACAGAAAGGAATTTTGGGTAATGTAGTTTTAGGGATTCAAGATATTTCTAACTATACATTAACCCAGTGGAACTGTTTGTCAACTCTGGGAGGGGGGAAGGTAAAAGGGCGTGGACACAACAAGAATCATGTAACCATGGGAAAAAATTTTTTAAAAGAATTGTGATTTCAGAGGGCCAGTGATGAAGAATGCTGCTTACCTTGTGACAGATGATGAATTAATATTTGGAATGAGTTGTAAATTTTTGGATATGCCCTATATAGAAATTTGTTTTGTTTACCTTATACATATTTGTTGTAAGGATTTTTTTCCCAAGGGTGAGTTCAGATGGAAAATAGTAAGTATTTGATCATTGAAGAAAATGAAATTAATTTTAAAAAGATTTAAAAAATCACTGGACCTGGGCTCCAAAACCATGTCACATGCATACTACCTATTTAAGTCTATTGCAGACAAAGTTTCAAGGGACAAAGTTCTAAGTATGAAAAATCAGTTTATTAATTAGGCAATCAAACAATTAATAAATTGATGGTCAGTGACCTCTGTTGGTGATCACAGATGCCAAGAGAGTTTCACCAGCCAGCATAAATCCAGGTCTATCTTCTTGACAGCAAATTACTGGGTCCTTCCCTGATGAGAGAAAAGCAATTCTGATTGGTGCCAATTAAACGAGGAGTTGGTAGAAGAGCCCCCAAATCCTCTGGATTTCTGAGAAAGGAAGCCTGGTCATGAAGTTCCGGATGCCTCTAGCAATCTGGGCTAGGAAAGTCAGTTAACTGGGGATCAACCTGGCTCAAATTTCTTTTTTATGAACATGTCGTCTCAAACTTTTAGTTGGAAAAGCAGACACCAGGGTAGACTTAGTTCCATAGAACTTCTGTTTAGAGGGTCAGCAGAAAGACCCAGGCCTGAGATGTCAGCTAGAAAAGGGAGATGTCTCTCTAAAAGCTAGACTTTTAGTGGGGTTCTGAAAATGGAATATTACATTTTAATATTAACAATCAAAAGATATAGCATTGATGTCCATTTTCTTCAAGTCACTGAATGTCCATTAATGATAGGGTATAACTAAATGACCTCCAAAGTCCCTTCTGGCTATAAAGAGCTCTTACAATGATTTTATATGTGGAAGTTCTGGTCCTCTGAAATTCCCAGTTCTGTTCCACAGGGCTTTACACTTCAATTTCATGGTCACCTAATAAATATAATTAGTTAAAAATAAAGACAATTACTGATGAGGAAAATTAACTAAAACAGCTACGAAAATGTTCTCTATAAACCTGTGGCAAGACCTTCTACAATTATATACCTTCTATTTGGGCTTCCAGGATTATATCTTATCCAGAGCCTTTTAAGGGGCATCCAGGTGATACAACGGATAGAGTGCTGGACCCAGAAAGACCCAAGTTCTGATGTAGCCTCAGATACTTATAAGTCTTGTGACCCTGGGCAAGTCACTTAACCTCTGCCTCTGTTTCCTCATCTGTAAAATGGTGATAACAGTAGCACTTATCTCCTAGGGTGGTGGTTGTGTTGTGAGGAACAAATGAAATAATAATTGTAAAGTTCCTGGCACATATTAGCACTCTATAAAGGTTAGCTAATATTATAATTATTATCATCATTAGACCATCAAGACTCAGATCAATCTCTTCTAATTCAGTCAAGAAAAACTTTGCACTTCATAAAGACCTTCTGCTTGATTAGATATTTTTATATTCTCTGATAATGATCTAGAAAATTCAGAGTTTAGAGGAGACACATGCATCATCTTCCCATATTAGAATGTAAAGTAAGTGATTTATTCCCTTATTATTATTTGTTTACATTTACTTTTTTACATTTCACTTGACTTGTTCCAGTTTGGTAGATAGATAGGCTAAGGCTTGTGACAGGTCACCACCCTAGACAACCACCCTAAATGTAAATTTTTTTCTTCATCTTCCCGGGCAAGTCATTCAACTTTTATTTGTCTCAGTTTCCTTCACTGTAAAATGGGGATAATAATAGCACCTACAAGGGTTATTATTATATATATATATATTTATATTATATTGCCATTCTAATAATTTGATATTTGATTTTTTTAAGTGTTTAGCTGAGTGCCTGGCACATAATAGGTGCTAAATGCTTATTCTCTTCCCCCTGGATATATAGAGTTCTCAGAGAAGACTAGAACCTCTGGTATGAGGGCTTGCTGATCCCTGCCTTTTTTTCAAACCCTTCTATCTCAGAATCAATATTATGTATTGGTTCTGAGGAAGAAGAATAGTAAGGGCTAGGCAATGGAGTTTAGTGACTTGCCTAAGGTAACACAGCTAGGAAGTGTCAGACACCAGATCTGAACCTAGGACGTCCTATTTCCAATCCTGGTTCTATCCATCGAGCCATGTACTTGCCCCCACTGAGCCCTCCTGAGGGCTGCTTTTCTCCTTTGGTGTCCACTTGCTACTCCACACTCGCCCATGGCTCCAAGAAACCGTAGCATACAGAGCTGCTACTCCCCAGTAAACCATCTCAGCAGGTGGGGTAGCTAACCAGGGTTGAGGGTAACTGACAGTCCTCAAACCCATGGGTGAGTTAGGGGGATGTCCACCCCAGACATATGAAGATTTTCTCCTGGCGAAAGGGGCAGAGAAGAATAATTTGCTCCAGTGACTACAAAGTTGGCTGAAGCAGATGCTAGCTGAATGCTTAGAGCTTGGTTAAGGCATTGAAGAAGCCAAGGTCATCCACTGCATCATGAGCCATCACTAGTTGTCTTGACTCTTGCCTTGCCACTGTACTTGAAGACTGGAAGAGAGAGTAAGGCTGGTGACTTTGTGCAAGCGTGTCTCACTTAAATCAATTTATACAGGAGTCAGAAGACATCACCAGTGATGTCATATTGGTCCTCTTCCAGTATGAAGGACAGCAACCAACCAACCATTCTCCTGTTCCCACACCTTTCTCCTTCTTTCACAGAAGACTTATTTTTGAAGTATAGCTTCCTTGTTTTCCATGGATAATAGTGAGGGTGGCACTGACTGGCAAGTCCTCAAGATATTTTACAAGAGACTGGAGGTCAGCCATATGAATCTGGAGAGTGGGAGAAATTAAGATACCCCTCGAAGTACTCTTGTGACTAAGCTGGTATTGAAGGAACCACTGAAGCTTGAACCTCGGATGATACCTTTGGTTAAGAGACCTTTGGAATTTGGTTGTTTTCTTAGTTTCGGCCCTCCTCTTCCTTCCAATGTGGTCTCTCCTTTACGGTCCATTTTAGTGCCAACACTTGTCACTTTATGTCCCATTCACACAGTGTTCCTGATCTCTGACCTGTGTAAGAACTTCTTGGCTGCCCTGTCCAGAACTGCTCAAGCTAGGCAGGGTTCTGTTACTGCTTAGTCAATTCACAAATTTATACATTTATTTTCCTTTTGTCTTTCATTCTTTTTAAAAATACATCTTGAAAAATTATTCTTTTTGTTTTAATGGGTCGTAGACCTAGATGACCTTAGAGATCCCCTAGTTTGAGGGTTCTTACATTTTTTTTTTTTTTTTTTTTGGTTTATAGACCTCTTGGACAGCCTGGTGAAGCCTATGGACCCTTTCTCAGAAACATGTTTTTGAAAGCATAAAATACATAGGATTACAAAGGAAATTGATTTTATTGATATATAATTACATAAAATTCAATTATACTTATATCAATACAAATACAATTATTTAAAAATATTTTTTAAAACTTCCTAGTTTGTGGATATCAGGCTGAGAACTCCTGCACAGTCTAGCCCAATTTTCTCATTTTAAAAAATGAAATTGAAAACTGACAAGGTTAAGTGACTTTCCCAAGGTCAAATAAGTAAGAGGAAAAGGAAGCATATGAACTCATGTTCTCAGACTCCAAATCTAGTGTTCTTTCCACTACATGATAAATAATTGAATTGGATGACTGATGTCTGAACCCTACCTCATTTATTCTTTATTCTTCCTTTCTCATATATTTCTATTGATTCCATAGGCCCAATCAAAGTGTGAATGAATGAATGAGTGAGTGATTGAATAAATATTTATTAAGGCATATGTATCAGAGGTGCTGAAATGTGCATATAAATACAAAATGCTAGACAGTCACCCTTAGGTAGCTTACTTTTCAAAAGGGAAGATAACATATAGAACAGAGTTGATCATGGAATTGTTTCATCCCAGAATTCACAGAGTTAGTAAGTGGAATTATGGGGTAAGTGGTTGGAGAGACTTATAAGGAATCATAGTCATAATTTGGTCACTGTTCCCAGAGTAAGAGGAGGAAGTGGGTATTCAGGACACTACGTGTACAGTGGCAGGGTAAGAAAATGGCTAAGTATCTTGTCGTGGTTCCGGAGGCACCTAAATGTGGAGAAATTACTGCCTATATTTTGCTTGTTTACAAACAAAGCTTTCCAAACAGTCAATGTGAAGGCAGAGAGAGGTTCTTTCAAATATATTGTATGTTTGTGAGATTTCCTCCTCTCAAATATTAAATAAGAATTATTTATATACTCTACCAAAATGCTTATTAAGGTACAAATTTTCAGTATGAACTTAAACTACCCTCTTCTATTTTAATTTATAGTTTCCTTTCCCCTTTTTATCTTAGAGGGGGGCAGGGAGGGTATTTTGTTCTTTCAGATCCTCTGGACCAGAATTTATGGGTTCTGTCAATACATTTTAAGCCCCAAAGTGTTCTCTGGCCAAATTAGCTTGGGAAAAGCTATGCTAGAGCATGACCTACAAAACTCTGATAGCACCAAGAAATACGTAATTTTTTTGGCATATGACTTGACAAGCATTTCTGTCTCTAGTAATAGGGATTTTTAAGCTCAAACATTGCTCAGACCATTTATGGGCTCATTTTGGGACTGGCTTATTGATATTCTTTTGATCTTTCCTATTACTCAAGAATCCCCTTCCGTACCGGGACGGATAGGAATAAAGGAAGAATGAATTTCAGCAGGGTCTCTTTCTGTTTTTGACAAGCTGTAAAGTATATCCTTGTTCATTTCAAAGCATAGCAAATGAGATTTTTAGGTTGTGCCTATGCATTTGTAATCCTTGTGTTAGAAGCTCCCTCTTGACACAATGGGCCTGGGTACAGTTGGGAGGACTTCTTACTTTCCTGCCCTGACACAGATAATTCAGAAATTCATCCTCTGACATTTCTCTCTACCCCATTTCCCAACATACACCCCAAAATATAGTGATCAACTCCTCTTACAAGCACATGGAACCATAAGGCTCAAAGCATGAATAAGTTTATTTAAAAGTCAAACAATGGGAAAATACCATTTCAGTGCCCACAGAAAATAATAATATTCAACAAGGAGCAACCTTCTCCCAAAGACCTATGAAGAGTTCCAGTCACTTATGGTATAACCCTAGGTAAGGTAAGGGTCCAGCAGGGGAATCCTAGAATTGTTCCTTCATGGTTTTATAGGTGTCTGCAGAATGTTCTTTTCCTAGTTATGCCTCCAGCAATTTTCAGCCAACATCACTTTTCACTTGTTCTTGGTTGTGGTCCTTGGCTTATATTAGTTCTGCAGCTCATCTAACATTTATTGCCCTTTATCACAGCTTTCTAATGTGGTACTTTCCCCCCTCTTTTAGTTCTCTTCAACTTTCCGTAGAAGGTCATCTTCCCCTTTCCAATGATGCCATCTTTTCTTCTAGAAGTCCTGCCTGTGACGCTGTTAAAAAATGCAGCTATATATCTCCCGTCCTGAAACTCTCTCTTGAATCATAATTGCTATAACCCCAGGCCTGACAAACAAGTCATTTCCCAAAGTCTGTGAATTCCAGTCTTACAAGTAGATCTTTCTCCCCAAATCCACGTTGGTACCAAGTGACTTTTCACAGTCTAGTATCCTCCCTTTCCTAATCCCCAACCAGTATGTTTTTCATGAGTCTAGTGCAAATCTCTCCCTCGGTACTGTATTTCTTAGTAGTTTTCTTTGGAACAGCTGGGGAAGACTTATTCAGATTACCTGGGGCTGCATCCTTAAATATCTGGGAGAGAGGAGAGGAACCACATGTGCCCCTGGCATTATTATATGTTGGAATGAGAAAGATTTGTAATGCCCAACATATGACAAAGATTAAATGATTCTGTACCAAAAAAATGACTACATAACTTTGGTATCTGTTCTACATTTTCGGGTAAAAAGTAAACATTAAATAATCTACTTTTTCTCCAGTTCTTTTAAAAGGTTTATTCTTGCAGTTTTGAGAGTTTTTTATAGAAAGTTCTCTAAGTAGCTGCTTAATTTCAACCCAACCTAATCTAAATGTCCTTTGCGGGTCTTCAGAAACAAACAATAATCCTTTGCTCCTTCATTATCCATCTCCTGGCCCCTGACCATGGCTGTCAGTCCCTTCAAATTCTGACCTGGCCCATTCTTTCTTCTGAAAATAGCCTCCCTCTTGGTGATCTCATCAGTTCCCATGGGTTCAATTATTAACTTTATTCAGATGACTATCGAGTCTATATATCTAGCCACATCATTCCTCTGACCTCGAGTCTTACCAGACTTTCCCATATATCTTCTTTCCACTCACATGGCCAGTATCTAAGTTCAGACCCATATAACCTCTTAGTTGGACTATGCGTTGGCCTCCTAATTGCCTCCCTTCTTCTAGTTTCTGTCTTCTCCAGGCTGCCCTACACAGTTAATAAAATTATCTTTCTACAGCTTAGGTTTGACTATATTATTTCCTTGTTCTAGACTCTTCAATAGGTCTGTATTGCCTTTGTAATAAAATACACATCCCCAAACTTGGCATTTGAAGCCTTTTACCATCTGGCTCTAGCTTACCTTTCCAGGTCTAGTTTATACTGCTTCTCTTCATGCATTTTACATTCCAAGCAAACTGGCTTTTCAGAATTGGCCATTTCAATGACTGCCTCCATGTTTTCTTTGCACAGGCGAGCCTGGAAAAGACCTTCTCAACTTTGTTTCTTAGTATCCTCTCTTCCAGGAAAGCTCATTTCAGACGCAACCTCCTATCCTATTGAAAGCCTCTCTTGATTTCCTAAACTCCTTGAGGGCAGGAACTGTTTCATTTTTGTCATGGTGCTCTGTATTTTGTAGGCATTTAATTCTTGTTGAACACTTTAGGAAGTAGGGGAGACTGGAGGGTGGATGGGCATTTTTTTATGGGGGACTGAAAAGAACAAAAGAATATTTGCATCCAAGCAGTGCTGTCTAGTTTGAAAACAGATGCTTTGTGCAAACCCAGCCTAATTTCTTTCCTTTCTGTAGAATTTATTAATAAAATGAGAAAGTGACACATTTCCCCTGTTGTCATGTCTCAGCCTCCTTTCCCTACACTCCCCAAGGAAAAAGACTTCCTTCAAATCAGGCCCCCTGATTTGAAAGCTCCCTTTTCCCCTTCTCATTTTCATGCCCTGTGATGTACTGTCAGGAAAGCAGACAGAGCAGCCCATGCATTTTCAATTGGTTACTGAAATCATGAAGTTCTGGGGCAGAAGAGAATAAGCTGCTGGCTTTTGCTAAACCAATTTCTCCTTGTAATGAGGCAAACTTGTATTTGGTAGGAGTTACCTTCCAAGAGTTACTTCCCAGGAACCATCCAGGAAAATGATCTGGCTAGGGGTAGATGTTGTATGACAATTGGAGATGCATTATTTAACAAAAACAAATAAACAAATGGACTGTCTGATTTGTTTAATTTTTTTTTTTTAAAGAAGGAAGTGGGGTGGAGGGGAGAAGAAATGCAATTGTGAAAGCCAAAGCATTTCCCACGACATGGAAATCCCATTTAATTTCACCCAAGAGGAGTATACTGTAGTTGACCTTTGTGTGCATGTGATTCAGTCCCAGCTGTTAGAATCTGGAGGGCCCCAGAAGGTGGATGATCACATAGGTGTGATGGAAGAACAAACTCTCCCTCAGTTCTGCTGAGCTGGGGGCAGCACAGGTGTGGTCCTTCTGGTAAACCCAGTAGAGGAGGTGATGGTGCCCTCCAGTGGTACAAGATGGGAGAAAGCAAGTCAATGAAGGTTTACAGGCAAACAGAACTTCCATCTTCATATGTGAAAACCCAAGAAGGGGGGAAAAAAGGCTAACGCTAACTGCTCCAGTTTTCTTCTGTTTTTCTGGAAGAGAGATGATGAAATAAAACAAGAGAGGGAAGAAAGACAACTGTACTTAAAGGGGAAGGAGGTGTGTCAGAAGACTAAAGAGATGCCTCTTTCTTTTCTATTTTCATCTTCCTCTCCTAGGATCTTCTAGACCAAATGTACCTAATCCAAAGAAACAGACTTTATCTATTTCATTCAGTTTATTCCTGAAATATTCCCTATGTCGAACTGCATTTCCAGTACTGATTCAGACGTTAAGAAAGTAAAGCTAGGAAGCTAGGTTGTGCAGTGGATGTATAGGCAGCGGTGCTTGGAGTTAGGAAGACCAGAATAAATTCTGGCCCAGACAATCACTAGTTATATGACCGTGGGCAGGGCATTTGACCTCTTTTAGCCTCAGTTTCCTCATCTGGAAAATGGGGATAATAATAGCACCTCCCCACACTTGCAGGAATCATCAGAGTTAGCTTATACAAAATACTTAGAAACTTTAAATTTCTAGCTTTGTTGTTATTTATATATAATATTTTATATTATAATTATATTATATCCTATTATTATAATATGTAATAATTATATTTTTGATGTTGTTACTAGTATAAGTAGTAGCAATAATAAAATTAGTATATAAAGTTATGAAAGGACTGATGAAATCTGGATATGATTTAGGTGTGATGGAAGAACAAAGTCTGCCTCAGTTCTGCTGAGCTGGGGGGAGCATAATCTGGACATGATAGGCAGTTCTTGTCCACTTCTCCTTGGAGATATCGATTCTAGGGAATTAGAGCCAGAAAATGAATTAAACTACTAGGATCATAGGATTATAGATTTAGTACTAGAAGGTCATTTGGAGGATACCTGGCCCAATTTTCTTTGTTTTATAAATGAAGAAACAGAGGCTTAGAGATAAAGGGACTTACCCTAGGGTCATACAGGTAGAAAATATCAGAGGTGGGATTTGAACCCAGGAACTCTGACATAAGATTGACAAAAAAAACCCCACCTTAACATGTGCTTATTATGTAATTTTTTCCACTTTTATGATTTTGTAGAAAATGACTGGTTTCCATGAGCTTTTTCCTTCTTCTGAAAAATATCTGGACATCATAGAATGTACCCCAGACTTCATAAACCAGTTGAAAGAGCACTTATTCTGGAGTTAGAAGATGAGTTCATAACCCACTTCTGATAATAGATGACCTTATGTTATTCTGGGTCTTAGTTTCCTCAGCTGTAAAATGAGAGTGTAACTATATGACTATTGAGGACACTTCTTGATTAATTTCTATGACCCTCAGATTTGTAGTCCTAGGAAAGTCACTTATTTTTTTAAAGTCTTGCTTTCTTTAATCTACAAAGGGAAAAAAAGAGTAATAATATTTGCCCTGTCTACCTCATGGGGTTGTTGGGGGAAAATGCTTTGTAAACTGTAAAACATTACATAAATGGAGTTACTATTTGCATCATCTTCTAGTACCTTCCATAGCTTCAGCAGAGCTATATTTCCTATCCAGTGAGCTCCTGTCCCCAGGTCTGTCCATGACTCACTGTGTGACTTTGGAGCAAGTCATTAACCTGTCTCTGTGTCTCAGTTTCTAAATTCTCAAAATAAAGGTGATAATAGATGCCAGCTGCCTCAAATGGTATTACAAAGATTAATGAGATGATGCATGGGAAGTGCCCTGAGCTCCTTGGACAATGGCTCAGGAGAAGCACAAAACCTAATTATAATTTTCTTCCAGTTTCAAAAGAGCCTTTGGGAAGGATGCCTCCTGCTCCTCAGTCTGGAGATGAGCCCTGCATTGGGAAGGAGGATTCCTACCATCTGACTGCGGCAAAAGCACTCTTTTGCATTTGCTAGTTTCCATGGCAGAATAAACTTGGATCTGGAGATGTCAGACTACTGATTTTTTCCCTATCTAAGGGGCTGAACTTTTTGTACCTAAGAAGTTTCATGAGTTAACTGATTTAGATCTGGAAAAGGTCCGTGAGGTCATTGAGTCTAACTCCATTTTATAGATAAGGGAACTGAGGCTCATGGAAGTTGTAACTTAACCAGTCACAGAGCTAATAAAAATCTGAGGGAGGATTTGAATCCACATCTGCTCAATTCCAAGTGGAGCAATCTATCCACTCCAATAAGCTGTTTCTTTCATAGGGTTCATATCCTATTATAGTTAGTGTATGGTCTCTGAGTTGGTCCATAATCTGTGAGAAATTGGGACTGACTTTTCACAGAAAAAACTGTCTTCCTCATTTTCTGTCTTAGCTTTTTTGCTTTTCTTCAAGTATAAGACAACAGATCAAAGCTAAAGGTCATGGGACAGGGAAGAATGAAATCAGATCCAAGGCCAGGGGCAATCTGAAAAATGGTGAAACAGGTAAAGTTTCTTCTTTGTGCCCTTCCATCTTTCTTTGTTTCCACTCCAAGAACCAATTTCCCTCATTCAATCTTTTCTCTTCCTTCCTTTCCTCCTTCAGTCCCTGGTATACCCTCCACAATAGTATTCTTGTCCTAAGACTTTCATGAGCCCTTCTCTAATAAAAATTTCTCCCATCCTGTCACCCATCCCCTTAGGACTTTGCTAAGTTATCCACTAACAAATCAGAGGATCTAATTGGTGCTAATGCATAATAATGAATATTGGTTTGTGATTCCCAAAGTGGGTGCCACCACCCCCTGGTGGTGCTGCAGCGATCCAGGGGAGCGGTGATGGCCACAGGTGCATTTATCTTTCCTATTAATTGCTATTAAAATTAAAAAAAAAATAATTTCCAGGGGGCTAAGTAATATTTTTTCTGGAAAGGGGGCGGTAGGCCAAAAAAGTTTGGGAACCACTGATCTAAACAGAAAGAGAGCCAATCCTAAGCAAAATGGTATGAATCTCTAACACAACAGAGGCAGATTTCTTTTTCTGGTCTTATTTTTACCAAATTAACAGTACCACAGCTAAAGAGTTGAGAGAAACATAAGCATATGATAACATTTTTGAGATGGATTAGTAGTGACTTACCCTGGCTTGCCTGTGGGATTTGAACTGAGGACTTCCTCTCTTTGAGGCCACTATACTGTTATATCTCTCAAACAAAATATATGAATGGGTTTTTATATGTATTTATATATGTATACACACATATATAAGGGCAGCATGAAAACTGGGAGAATCAAGAAAAGCCTTTTTAAAGGAGGTAACATGTAACATCAGCCATGAAGAAATCTAGAGGTTCCATGAAGAAGGGATGAAGAGGAAAATCAATCCAGGTTCAAGGTTGTGCCAGAACCTGGAGGCAAAAGACAGACTGTCATATATGAGGAACAGCAAGCGAGCTTGTTTGACTGGAGCATAAAGTAGAGGAGGAGGACAAGGCAGAAAGATTGTTGTTGTGTTTGCCCTTTGTTTTCCAAGAGGACTGCTGACCTCTTGACTTGCCAGTGAATTGGATTTAAGTGAGGCAGAGTTGCAGAAGGTCAGAGTCATCAGCCTTACTCTCTCTTCCAGTCATCAGACAAGGAACATAAGCTGGAATCAGACTGAGAAGGGCTTTAAAAATGAAACAGAGGAGTTTGTATTTGAACCTAAAGATAATGGGGAGCCACTGGAACTTCTTGAGCAGGGGAATGACATAGTTAGAACTTCCCTTCTGGAAAATCAATTTGACAGCTAAGTGGAAAATGGATTAGAGAGTGGAGAGACTAGGATCAGAGCTAATAATGATATAATTGTAGTCCAGGGAAGAGGCAATGAGAACTTGGACCAGAGTGATTGTGATGTGTGTGAGGAAAGAGAAAGGGATCCCAGAGATGATCAGAAAGTGAAACTGACATGATTTGGAAACTGATTAGATAATGGGAGGGAATGAGGGAAAATGAAGAGCTGAAGGTGACTTCTAGCTTGTGAATCTGTATGACTGGAGGAATAAGGGTGCTCTTGATAGAAATAGGGAAGGAAGTTAGAGCAGCGGTGCCAAATTCAAATAGAACTTGGTACCTGTGGGCCAAGGATTGACTTGGAAAACCACAAATCAATATTATCTATGCTATATTGAATTTTTATTTACTTTGTTAAACATTTCCCAATGATATTTTAATTTGTTTCTTATTATCAAAAGAGTTTTACAGGCCAAATTGGTCTACGAGTTTGACACCTTTGGTTTAGAGGGAAGGATAATGAGCTAAGTTTTGGACTTGTTGAATAAGAGATGCCTGTGGCATATGCTGATTTAAAAAACCCCAGCAATCAATGTATAATGGTTCTAAGGCAGAAGAGTGGTAAGGGCTAGGCAATGGAGGTTAACCGACTTGCCCAGGTTCACACAGCTAGTAGGAAGTGTTTGAGGTAATATTTGAATCCAGGATTGCCCATCTCTACTCCTGTCTCTCATTCCACTAGCCACCCAGCTACCCCCAGCATATACTGATTGAGATTTCAAATAGGCAGTTGGAGATGAAGGGGTAGAGCTCAGGAGTGAGATGAAAGCTAGGTTTGGGAGTATTCTGGGGCAGTTGATAGTGCCTTGGGCCTATAGTCAGGAATATCTGAGTTCACATGTGGCCTTAGTCAGTGACTGTATGACCCCTGGGAAAGTCATTTAACCTCCCTTTCCTTCAGTTTCCTCCTCATCTCTAAAATGGGGAAAATAATAGTACCTACTTTCTGGGGTTGTTGTGAAGATTAATATCTTTAAATTAGTTATATATATGTACATATATATATACATATACATATACATATATAGAGACAAATGTACATACTTTAAAAATTTTTTTTTTTACTTTTAGAAAAATTTTCCATGGTTACATAATTCATGTTTTTCCTTTACCCTTCCCCCCTTCCCCCCTTTTCCCCTCCTCCACATAGCTAACTCACATTTTCCCTGGTTTTAACATGTGTGGTCAGGCAAGACTTATTTACATATTATTGATAGTTACATTGGTGTGGTCATTTAGTGTCTATATCCCCAATCATGTCCACATCAACCCAAGTGTTCAAGCAGTTGTTTTTCTTCTGTGTTTCCACTCCTGTAGTTCTTCCTCTGAATGTGGGTAGCGTTCTTTTCCATAAATCCCTCAGGATTGTTTTGGGTCATTGCATTGCTGCTAGTACAGAAGTCCATTACAATCAATTTTACCACAGTGTATCAGTCTCTGTGTACAATGTTATTCTGGCTCTGCTCTTTTCACTCTGCATCAATTCCTGGAGGTCTTTCCAGTTAACATGGAATTCCTCCAGTTTATTATTCCTTTGAGCACAATAGTATTCCATCACCAACATATACCACAATTTGTTCAGCCATTCCCCAATTGAAGGGCAGACCCTTGCTTTCCAGTTTTTTGCCACCATAAAGAGCGCAGCTATAAATATTTTTGTTCAAGTCTGTTTATCTATGATCTCTTTGGGGTACAAACCCAGCAATGGTATGGCTGGATCAAAGGGCAGGCATTCTTTTATTGCTTCTTGGGCATAGTTCCAAATTGCCCTCCAGAAAGGTTGGATCAGTTCACAACTCCACCAGCAATGTATTAACATCCCAATCTTGCCACATCCCCTCCAACATTCATTACTCTCCCCTGCTATCATTTTAGCCAATCTGCTAGGTGTGAGGTGGTACCTCAGAGTTGTTTTGATTTACATTTCTCTAATTATTAGAGATTTAGAACACTTTCTCATGTGCTTATTGATATTTTTGATTTCTTTATCTGAAAATTGCCTATT